>NC_090740.1:50913502-50921002 GCF_036898095.1 Palaemon carinicauda
ATCCTATCATCAGAATGTAAGTAAGTAAGTAAGTAAATAAGTAAGTAAGTAAGTAAGTAATAATAATAATAATAATAATAATAATAATAATAATGATAATAATAATAATAATAATAATAATAATAATAAAAACATAAAAAATAATAATAATAATAATAATAATAATAATAATAATAATAATAATAATAATAATGTAGACCTTGGGTAGCATAATGCTTTGATAGAGGTCAAAATGTGATTAATTATGAGGCATGAAGTTAAACGGTAATTATACTGAAAACCTTATTGTATATAGATAAAGGATATTTGATCATTTCAGTATCCTTAACAGTTTTGGTATCTTGTTCTGTTCCTAAAAGACCCAATACTACACCATATTCGAGAATTTTATTCTGGCTATGACAAAATATTGGAGCAATCTTCCAGATTAAGAGGTGAAATCACTGGGATGTTATATTTTAAAACTTTGTTAAATTATTCTGTTAATAAAGGTGATATAAGTTTCGCTTTATATTTGAAATGTTATATACTCGTTGAACATGGTGATTTGTATTATATTAACTCCATTTTTCTGTATGATGAATAGCTTTTGTTATTATTATTATTATTATTATTATTATTATTATTATTATTATTATTATTATTATTATTATTATTATTATAATTATTATTATTATTATTTTTATTTTTATTCTTATTTTTATTATTTTTTTTTAAATTTTTATTTTTATTTTAATATTTATTTGTATTATCATTGTTATTGGTATTGTTGTTGTTGTTGTTGTTGTTTTTGTTGTTGCTGTTGTTGTTACGGTGCTGTGGTGAAGGATTATATGTTATTATAATCTATAAATTATCTGCATGCATAACATAGTTTAAATTATGCCATCTAGATTACATGAGTAGAATAATATGCGAATTGCTTGCCTATTTCTTATACTGTAAATGTAATTAAAAAAAAAAAAAAAAAAGGAAAAAAAAAACGCAACGTAATTAATATTACTGAAATTATACTTAATCACATGAAGCTAGTATTTGATACAGAATGGAGCGTAAATTATTATCATTTCGTATAAGACGTATCATCAGTCAATTTCCGGTGTATTTACTCCGATTCGAATATACCAAAGACTTTCATAATTGGAAAAGATCAAAAGGAGTGGAATGAATTACCTTCTGAGCGGCTTGGGGAAAATTAGTCGTTCCATTTTCGACTTTCTCTCGTCAGGTAATAATCGTTCTCTCTTTTAAATATTCAATCAACTTGGGTTTAATTATGTTTGCATTTCTAGAATGTTCCTTTTTTGGATTGAATGGAACTGATTTATTGGATCTATGGGTTTGGTATTTAAAGTTTGCTTAATTCTACAAATTAGTTTATTTATAATATATAAAAAGTTTTTATCTTGGAACCCAAGTGACATAAAACTTTGACGAACATCCTTTGTTCGAATTAATTTAGGTATGGATGTAATTTGCACTTTAAAAGGTACGTGGGACATGGAGATTTCTCTTTCAAATCTTTGAAAGTTTTTACTTAGCAAATTAGAGTATTCAAAGCCATTGTAATAGCGTGGGAAACCAAAACGAAATGACTCAGCGTCTCCTAGACCATTCCAGTACGAACTGCGGCTGATAATTGCTCTTATTCTCTGCCTCCCTACGCCTCCATAAGTAATAGCAAGTCTCTGAAAACTGAACATAATATACCTAAATGATTTTGTTTCCTCGTGATATGATTGAAATTTGTTTGCTGTTAGAGGGAACTGGGTTAAAACCTTTTATGTACGTGGTCATTATCCAGCACAGGACTCGTGCCCGGACTAAGGGAAACCATTTTAGTCCGTGACGGGCTGAGCCAACCAAATGACAAGAAATCATGCAAGGTCTGGGAGAGTTGAGATTCCACGTAGAAACACAATCTTTATTGTGGGCAAGAGAGTTAGTATTTACATTAAATTATTCATGGTTATATTGGATATATTTGCGAATTGTTGTTTTACTATACACTGTTAAAAATTTTAAGTAAAAAAAAATGGTAGAAATCTCCATGGAGTAAATGTTGGGGGCATTCACCGTTTTAAATCCGGATATATTAACTTACAAGGGTGTTATTACGTTCACCAATCCGTTAAATATAATGATCAAGTAGGATGAGATTACGCTCGCCTGTGTATTACTGCAAAACGGCCGAGAACAATATATTTTTACGGAGAATTACCGACTAAACTACATTGCTTGTTAACAGTGTTTTGAAAGCTTAGTTGAGTAAAACGATAAAATTACTCATTTTGTAAATAATTGCCTTTAGAGTGAGCCACATTGTACACTTTAAGTTGAATTGTTCATTGTTATTGTTTAAATATTGATAGAGTATGTCATATTAGCCAAACATAATGATATAGTGCTTCCTAGTGCATTTTTCTTATTAAACAATAAATACCAAAATATTCTTTTTATACGGGACATCCTTTTGGGACACTTGGTGTGCATATACCTTTGAATTATTCATAGGTGCAGTGGAAATATAATGATTGTTGCTATGTTATTATAGCCCAGGGATAAACTACATGTTAATTCTAATTGCATCTTTTATTCCAAACTGGGCGTTTATCACAGAAAACAGAACAAAAATTATTATTTTGTATATATGGCTTCACTGTTGAACAGAGGGTGCATATTTGCATTGAATTTTTCATGAATAGTGTGAAGATGTTAGCGAGCCTATTGATAAGTAATATCTTCTAGTTCTTTTTATTACGGAAGTGTACATTATAATAAAAGCCGAAAAACATTAAATTTTTATGTTGGTCAAATTTTTGGCTCATAAGATACACATTATTGTTATTGTCCCAACAGGGAAAAATAGCCCAGTGAGGAAAGGAAATAAAGAAATAAATAAACGATTTGAGAAATTATGAACAATCAAAATGAAATATTTTAAAACGGTAAAAACATCAATATTCATAGTGAATTATTACCAAAGATATAAATTATGTTTCATTTTTCATATACCGTTGGGCAAGTGAGGTTTCTAAAGCTCATTCACACTTAATTATAGATCTTTATGTGATTCATGACTACAAGTATAGCTTTACTTTTTGACACCTCTAAGAGTCCCAAGCTTAGGAAAGTGGTTCCCGATAATGTTTTTTTTTCGCGGTTAAAAAAACATCATGAAGACATGGATGACGATATCATCGAGCATGAATTACTCCTGAAGGTAACATGTACCTCATTGTTGAGGGTCATGTTACCAGACCAAGGTCCAGGTATTGAAGAAAGACGACATTAGCTACAAGGATCTGCCTAAATTTGCACATGCAGTCGTATTATTATTATTATTATTATTATTATTATTATTATTATTATTATTATTATTATTATTAGCTAAACTACAACCTAGTTGGAAAAGCAAGATGCGATAAGTCCAAGGGCTCCAACGGGAACAAATAGCCCAGTGAGGAAAGGAAATAAGAAAATAAATAAACGATATAGGGAGTAATGAAAAATTATAATGAAATATTTCAAAAGCATTAACATCATGAAAACAGATATCTGATATATAAACTATAAAAGGACTTATGTAAGCCTGTTCAACATAAAAGCATTTGATGCGAGTTTGAATTTTTGAAGATCTACTGATTCAGCCATCCGATTAGGAAGATCCTTCCACAACTTGGTCACAGTTGGAATAAAACTTCTAGAGCACTGTACATTATTGAGGCTCATGATGGGAAAGGCCTAACCGTCACCTCCAGACCAATTGTATACTATATGTTGATAAGTAAATTTTCTACACTGTCTAAACAAACCGTAATTTTAATCAGAAATTCTCGGTTAAAATATTCTGTTCTCAGCCGTATTCCGGTAAATACAGGCTACCGTGATTTTTACCCTACTTTGTTATTATCTTTCACGGGTTGGTGACCGAAATATAACTCCTTAACGTCGATATATCCGTTTTTAAAAAAGTAAATGCCCAACCAATTTTATTCCAGGATTTTACGGTGATTTTTTAAAATTTTTTTTACGGCAAATCAATAACAGCGTACCAGATAAATTTATGTAACAGGCAGAAAGATTTAGTACTTATATATCCATTGAAAGTCACTGAAAACATAGTTTATTAGCATCATCATTAAATCTTAGGTGTTACAAGTCTAACATTGAGGATTACTAGTCAAAATATACTGGAATGAAACATATGGTGGATATAACGTCTAAAACCTCCAACCTGATGATGTTCTTGAAGCACTTTGAAAGTAATGAGAAAGCCCGGACTACCTATGACCAAATCTTAGACACGGTCATCGTTCAATGTTGTTTTAATGAGTTCCTAAAGGTAGCTGCAAACACGATGGAGTCAATTTATGAGCTCACGGTGGCCTACAAGGAGCCAAGGGCTAGCTCCTTGTGGTAATAAATCCAAAGGAATCGTGGTAACTCTTTTGTTGGATAAGCAAAGATGGATTCATTCATATCAACCTCCTCTACGAGAGATAAATGACAGACTGTTTCCCCAGGTCTGGAGACCGAAATTAAAAGAAGGATAAGTATTGAATAGAGAGCTTTCGGTAAACAAGATGAGAATATGAAATGGTAAATGTCGCTCTCTCTAAAAAAATGTATTTAATCAGATAACCAAACTAGTATTCATTTATGCATCGGATATTTGGAGCTGCACTAAAGCCTTAGAGAATAAGCTAGTTACAACTCGAAAAACCTATGAAAGAATTGGAATTTAAATAACGCTAGAAACAGAAAAAAAGCAACGTGAATGCGAGAGCAAATTAAAGAAGAGGATATTCTAACAACATGTGAAAATAAGAAAGGTTATGGGAAGGAAATTTAGTAAGAATGTCAAACAATAAATGTACACTAAGAATTACAAAATAGGTCTCTAAATATTACAAACGAAGCATGGGAATGTACTGGTAAAGAGTAACATAGAAAGACCATAACCAGAAGCTGGTGGAATGAAAATATTATCTAAAACCATTGTTCTGCAGTGAAATAACAAGGATTGATGATGATAATAAATAGATAGATAGATAAATAGATAGATAGATAAATAGATAGATAGATAGACACACATACAGATAGATAGATAGATAGATAGATAGATCGAGAGATAGATAGATAGTGTTAATAACTACACATTGAAGCCATATTTTGATATATTGCGGTTCCAATCAAGAATTAAGTCATTCCAAATCATTAATGATTTCCCCAGGGGGATTTTGGGTCTATTCGTTCAAACCACGTGGGTAATATGAATTATTGCTCCGCTTCATTCATTCCACATTCTTCCTCTTTTGTGGGAATATAAATATGTATGAGAAATAAAAGTTTATATGTTGAAACATCAAAAATTTAATTTCTAGAAAACCACATTCATTCATCCATTCGCAACTAGATCTGGAAACTAATTTTTTTTTTTTTTTTTTTTTTTTAATTTATGATATATAAATTTTCATGTTAAAACTTCATGAATTTAATTTCTAAAAAATACACATTCAATCATCCATTCTTAACTCGATCTGGAAACTGATTGGTTGAAAAAATTATGAGAAATAAGAGTTTATATGTTGAAAAATGATAAAAATTTTTAAAACCCAAATTCAATCATCCAATCGTAACTCGATCTAGAAACTGACTGGTTTAAAAGAATGAGATATAATAGTTTATATGTTGAAACATTATGAATCTAATTTCTAGACAACTTTATTCAATCATCCATTCGACACTCAATCTGGAAACTGATTGATTTGAAAAAAAAAAAAATACAAGAATTAAAGTTTATATGTTGAAACTTCATGAATTTAATTTCTTAAAAAACATATTCAATCATCAATTCATGCCTTGAGCTGGAAATTGATTTGTTTAAAAAAAGTATATGCGAAATAAAAGTTTTATATGTTAAAACATCATGAATTTGATTTCTTAGAACCCAAATTCAATCATCCATCCGTAACCCGATCAGGAAACTGATTGGTTTATAAAAAAAAATCTGAGAAGTAACAACTTTAATGTTGATTCATTATAAATTGAATTTCTAAAAAAAAAGTATTTATCATCCATTCGTAACTCGATCTGGAAACTGATTGGTTTAAAGAATAATAATAAATAAATAAAAGATTATATTTTGAAACTTTATAAATATAATTTCTAAAAAAAAAAACACATTCAATCCTCCATTTGTAACTCGATCTGGAACCTGATTGGTTTAAAAACATTTATGACATAAAAAGTTTGTATGTTGAAAGATTATAAATTTAATTTTTAAAAACACACATTTAATCATCCACTCGTAACTTGATTTGGAAACTGATTGGTTTAAAGAATAATAATAATAAATAAAAGATTATATTTTGAAACTTTATAAATATAATTTCTAAAAAAAAAACCACATTCAATCATCCATTCGTAACTCGATCTGGAACCTGATTGGTTTAAAAACATTTATGACAAAGAAGTTTATATGCTAAGAAATAAAAAAAATTTAAATCTGAAAAACCACATTCAATTATCCATTCGCTGCTCGATCTGGAAACCTATTGGTTTATCATAATATGTCAACAATTTATCAATATAACTTATAACGTCACAAACCGAAAGATTATCAAGAAGTACTTTTTCCCATATCACGCTTAGATTACTTTGTAATATATGAGGATATTCAATCAACTGAAAACACTTATGTCTTCCGAGAAATTATTCGGAAGCATTCTTTTATAGAACGTAAATCCCCAAGGGAGAAATTAATAATCCATTAGAGCAACATGCGACTACGGAACTAGATTTTTTTTTTTTTTTTTTTTTTTTTCAATAAATCCTAATGTAATTCAACATATAGTGTTATAAATTCATAAAGATAACTTTTTTCAATCTGGCATATTCGATCAAGAAATAAGCATATCAAAATTGTTAATAATTTCCCTGGGTGATTTTGGATTTCTTCATTAGAGTCCCATGGGTAATATAGATTATTACTCAGCATCTTTTATTTCTCATTCTCCCCCTCTCGACGAAGTATCATAAATATTCTTTGAAAGAAGTTCATATTTCAAGTGGTTAATTTCATTACATTTTTTTCCACGTAGGAAATAAGAGTCTCATTACATCACAAAGTTAGCCAAGCATTAGTACTTTGCTTTTGAAGCATTTCATATAAGAATTTTTGATTGAGAAATATACTATATTTGCCATAGATATTAACCCCCCCTATGCACCAGAAAATACAGTAAAAAAAAAAAAAATAAATAAAAAAAAAAAAAAAACGCTATTATTAAAGTAAATATATCCTAATTATGGATCATTCAAAAGAGATTTTTCATGTACTTGTTATGTAAAAAGAAAAACAGGAATCAGAAATATTAATAAATGGACACCACTAGGATGATTAGTGGCGTGTTAGCGAAATAATTTATTTTTTCGAATATACACAATAACACACAAACACACACACACACACACACACACACACACACACACACA
>NC_090740.1:50926002-50927387 GCF_036898095.1 Palaemon carinicauda
GTTTTAGAAGAGGTAGGGGTTGTATGAATCAGATTTTTACAGTTAGGCAGATATGCGAGAAATATTTAGCAAAAGGTAAGGAGGTGTATGTTGCGTTTATGGATCTGGAGAAAGCATATGATAGAGTTGATAGGGAAGCAATGTGGAATGTGATGAGGTTATATGGAGTTGGTGGAAGGCTGTTGCAAGCAGTGAAAAGTTTCTACAAAGGTAGTAAAGCATGTTTTAGAATAGGAAATGAAGTGAGTGATTGGTTTCCGGTGAGAGTGGGGCTGAGACAGGTATGTGTGATGTCACCGTGGTTGTTTAATTTGTATGTTGATGGAGTGGTGAGAGAGGTGAATGCTCGAGTTCTTGGACGAGGATTAAAACTGGTAGGCGAGAATGACCATGAATGGGAGGTAAATCAGTTGTTGTTTGCGGATGATACTGTACTGGTAGAAGACACAGAAGAGAAGCTTGACCGACTAGTGACAGAATTTTGAAGGGTGTGTGAGAGAAGGAAGTTGAGAGTTAATGTGGGTAAGAGTAAGGTTATGAGATGTACGAAAGGGAAGGTGGTGCAAGGTTGAATGTCATGTAGAATGGAGAGTTACTTGAGGAGGTGGATCGGTTTAAGTACTTGGGGTCTATTGTTGCAGCAAATGGTGGAGTGGAAGCAGATGTACGTCAAAGAGTGAATGAAGGTTGCAAAGTGTTGGGGGAAGTCAATGGAGAAGTAAAAAATAGAGGGTTGGACATGAATGTAAAGAGAGTTCTATATGAAAAAGTGATTGTACCAACAGTGATGTATGGATCGGAGTTGTGGGGAATAAAAGTGATGGAGAGACAGAAATTGAATGTGTTTGAGATGAAGTGTCTAATGAATATGGCTGTTGTATCTCGAGTAGATAGGGTTAGGAACGAAGTGGTGAGGGAGAGAACGGGTGTAAGAAATGAGTTAGCGGCTAGAGTGGATATGAATGTCTTGAGGCGGTTTGGCCATGTTGAGAGAATGGAAAATGGTTGTCTGCTAAAGAAGGTGATGAATGCAAGAGTTGATGGGAGAAGTACAAAAGGAAGGCCAAGGTTTGGGTGGAAGGATGGTGTGAAGAAAGCTCTGGGTGATAGAAGGATAGATTTGAGAGAGGCAAGAGAGCGTGCTAGAAATAGGAATGAATGGTGAGCGATTGTGACGAAGTTCCGGTAGGCCCTGCTGCTTCCTCCGGTACCTAAGATGACCGCGGAGGTAGCAGCAGTAGGGGATTCAGCATTATGAAGCTTAATCTGTGGTGGATAATGTGGGAGGTTGGGCTGTGGCACCCTAGCAGTACCAAGCTGAACTCGGTTGAGTCCCTGGTTAGGGTGAAGGAACGTAGAGAGAAGAGGTCCCCTTTTTGTTTTGT
>NC_090740.1:50927887-50930387 GCF_036898095.1 Palaemon carinicauda
GGACTCTCCAGCTCCAACCCAGTCAATTCTTTATTATTCCCCATGAAGGGCGTCTAGAAGAACCTCTGGCTGTTCCTCTAGCTTTTGAGCGAAAGGAAGAAGTCTGCCTTTCAAAAGCTGGGTTAAAAACCGTCGACTGTGTCGCCACTTGTTGAGGTACCAACTGGTACGTGGTTGGAGGTTGTGCCACTATCTTAGGCACTGCGGTCGCAGGAAGTTGCTGTTGTTGCTGTCGGTAAGGCTTAGCTGGCCGAGAGGATAGCCTAGGCCTTTTTGTCTTCTTCTTGGGTTGGGGACCCTCATCCTAAGAAGACTTTCTCTTAAGATTTAAGCCCCACTTTTGGAGAAGGTTCCTATTCTCAGCGGCGGCCTTGTCTACTACCTCTTTATCCACTTCGTTGGGAAAGAGTTCTTTACCCCATATGCAAGAGGAGATCATCTTCCTCGGTTCGTGCCTCACCGCAACCGAGGTGAACACGAACTCTCTATAGGCTCTCCTAGCTTTAATAAAGCTATAGAGATCCTTTGTAACTGTGGCCAGATGAGTTTTGGCCACTACCATGAACATGTCCTGGTTCTTGGGGTCACTTGCCATCGTTTCTAATGTCATTTGCAACGACATTAATGCCGCAAGTCTATCTTTCGTCTCTTGCTCTCTGCGCAAGAGAAACTCCGACAGCTTTGGAATTTCCTCACTTAACTGACGTTCGGCAATATCAGCTTCCAGCTTCCCGATTGAGAAGGTAAGGTGGACGTCCTTCCAGTCTTTCTGGTCCAAGGGTAAGGTCAGGAATAACGGCTTGCATTCCTCCAAAGAGGGGCATTGTTTCCCTGCCTCCGCCGCCTTCAAGGCTGACTTATATCCCTTTTCAATGAAGGGAAATGCTCTGGTTGGAGAGGCCACAAAGGAGGGAATCTTCTTACTCAATGCTGGCACATTTGAGTTCGTGAAGCCCCTCTCTTTCATCAGGCTCGCTAGTAATGCCTCTGCTTTACTATGGTCAAGAACTATGACCTCCTTCAGCTCCGTCTCCTCCTTTGAGGCTGGCTCCTTCCTAAGACGGACATAGCAGTCCTGGTAAGAGTCTTTGTTGGGCCAAAATTCCACATCTTCCAGGAGAATTGAGCCCAGCTTCTCTGATATAACAATCTTCCCCGTTGTCATTGGCATGTGTTCAACATACATCCAAGGATTGTTATCTGAGCACAAAGGAAGATCCTTCACGTTGAGTCGCTTCTGGGGCCCACGTGATGCTGCAAGTCTACGTATCTCTAGTTTCATCGCAACTTCCTTTTCATCGTTCTTCTTTTGTATTTGTTGAATCATCTCAACAATAGAAGAAAGAGTCCTTCCCAGATCACCTGGGATAGCAGACGATATAGAGGGAACATGTTCTGGTGCCGGAACCGATGTAACCGACAACTCGTAGATTTCTTCCTCTTCTATTTCTGAAGCCTGGGTAGGCTCCTCCTCCTGACCTTCTCCCAGAAGGTCCTTCCCGTATAATCCGACACTTTTGACATGCTATCGTCCAATTGGATGTCTTGAAGGGCGGCTGAGACTTAAGAATCTACCAGATTCTGGACAGTTGGTATCTCCTCCTGAGGCTGAGGAATGACTACATCAGCCAATGCCTTAGGGAAAAGGTAGGCCCTCATCTTCTCGTTTGGAAGGTAGGGGCCTAACGTGTTTTTCTGAAAACCCCTCACCCAGGTTCACAACTTTTCCCTAGCAGCATTCCTATACTCCCCCGACTTAGGGGTGTCAAATGCCTCGATAATCAGGTTAGAACATATGGTACATACCTGAGGGTCCCAATATTGGAGATCACCTTTGGAGGCTGCGCATGCTGCGTGCCTCCTGCATAACTCATGTCCACAGAAGTTCTTATTACGGACATTGCAGAACATACTCTCGCACTTTGGATGGTCCTCCTGTAAAGAGAAGAAAATCCATCAGTATCAAGTGAAGGCTTTTCACTTATCATTAATACATGTAGCTTATACAGTAAAGCTAGAAAGGAAAGAAGGAAAGACACATACTTGTATTTCCTGCCCAGCCAGTTGCTGTAATCTCCCAAGATATTAAAAATAAGGTTAATTCTTATTCTTGAATACCTTATATATTTACCTAAGCGGAAAGTTAAGGTGTAGCTCACACCTTCAAATAAAGTTTTAATATACGGGGTAGAATGAATAAAGAAAGAACTCACTTTCTGTATATTGTACGCTCTCAACAAAAGGTTGTACAAGATAACATTAAGTATGTTGGAAGAACTTTAGTGTTACAACAAACTTTGTGCTGTAGTTTTATTAATACAGTGTGTACTACACCACAAATATAGTAACTACTGTACATCGCATGCTGTCGTGCCGGCCGGCATTTACCCCTGTATAGTTCAGAGGTATGCTACCTTTAACTAATAGGCGGCAGGTCACTGGCTCGCAAATGTGTGCCGGCCGGCAACTGAAAACTCTAGCACCCGGCTGCCATCCGTTA
>NC_090740.1:50940387-50945387 GCF_036898095.1 Palaemon carinicauda
TTCTGCCTTGGACAGTTTTCTGCTGAAGAAGGGCAATGGGCGGGGCAAAACGTTGACCACCTGTTCGAGTACTGCACCAATAGCGACGTCGCATGTGGGACGGGAAAAGTGAGAGCAGCAGCAGTTGATAAGGCATTCTTTGCGTTGTAAAGGGCCGCTTCTTGAAGGGGACCCCACTTCAGGTCTTTTGGCTTGCCCTTGAGTGAGGCATATAGGGGAGCAAAAGTGGTGGCAATGGCTGGCAGAAAATGGTGATAATAGTTCATCATCCCCAAGAATTCTGCAGTTCTTTGACAGTCGAGGGTGTGGGGAAGTTCTGAATGGCTGCTACCTTCTCAGGGAGGGGATGGACTCCTTTAGGATTGATGTGGTGCCTTAAGAACAACACTTCGATGGCGACAAAGGTACACTTGTCGTACGTACCAGACTACGAGTCCGTTTTGTTGTAGGCAGTCGAGCACGATGTTCAGGTGACGGAGGTGTTCCTCTTTTGAAGAAGAGAACACAAGTATGTCGTCCACGTAACATACACAGACAGGAGGTCACCTAAGATGCCATCCATGAGACGCTGAAAAGTGGCCCCACCATTACAAAGGCCAAAACAGGAGTAATTGAAGGTGTATGTACCGAAGGGAGTGGTGATGGCGGTCTTGGGGTCGTCTTCTGGATTCAGAGGCCCCAGATAATACCACTTCAGGAGGTCGAGTGTGGAAAAAACCTTCGCTTTGTGCAGGTAGGTCCTGTCGGCAATGTTTGGGAGGGGTTAGTGATGCGGCTCTGTTTGCATGTTCAGGCGCCTATAATCCCCAAACGGACAGAGGGAGACGTCTTTCTTCAGGACGATGTGAAAGGGTGACAACCATGGGCTGGAGGCCTTTTGGCAAAGACCCATTTCTTCCATTTCATCGAATGTGTGTTTGGTGGCTGCCAATCGATCTGGAGCCAGATGTCTAAATTTACCGAAGACTGGTGGCCCATCGTCTTGATATTGTGATAACTACCGTGTTTAGCCGGGGCCGTGGGCGTTTGGCGAAGTTCTAGACGGAAAACTTTCAGGTACGACGTGAGGAGGTGAGGGTAGGCATCCTTGGGTGCACTGATGTGAAGAGCAAGGTTGGAAGGGGCAGTTTGAAGAAGTATCGACAAGTACAAGTCTGTATAGACCAATCGTCGGTGGCCAACACCGACCAGATGGTGAAAATGGGAGTGGAAATCCGCACCGAGAATTGGCAAATGTGACGCCAGCAACGAGTGGTATCGCAGATCCGTTGGCAGCTACCAGACGGACGTTGGCAGACTTAAACAGACTACGTCGTGTCTTGAAGAGTTCCCTTGGCAAAAGAAAACGACAAGCACTCATGTCTACCAAAAATCGCATGCCCGTTCCTGCATAATGTAAAAAGAAAAGATTAGAAACACAGGAGGCCACCGCCACGAGCGATGACCTACTTACGTGTTTTTCTGGCCACTGACAATCCTTGGTACATTTCTTCACGGCAGCCCCAAATCTGGTGTGGTAGTAGCAAGACTGCGGTCTATGGGCGGTAGAAAATGGCTATAGAGGTCGTTGATTGGGGCGCAAGCGAGTGGTGGGTGATGGTTGGCTTTGTCGCAGCTCCGGCACGACACAAGGTAGGCGTGTGTGTCCTACGGCATTCACATCAACTTCAGTTGACGTTGAATAGGAATCCTCTTCGTCAGGAGTGGAGGCGTTGATGGAGGTCTTGAAGGTCATGAAGTGGCTGTCCCTAAGGGCTTCGGCTTTGGTCATCAAGTCCTTTATGGTTAAACTATCGACATCCGGTATGGCAGCGTGTACAGGTTCGGGTAAACACGCCGTTTACCCGAACCTGTACAGAAAGGGCATGAAGTAGGTTCACCTCACGAGGAGAACCGTTTGCGGCAGGTTGAACGCGAGCGATACTGGTCATATCCCTGAGGGGCGAGCGAAGCCCTTTGGTCCCCTAATGGTTGTTGAGAGAGCTGATAAAGCTTTGCTATATGGGCGGCTGCCGAAAAGCGAGTACTGCTGCAAAAGGTATGTTTTGAGGGCGTCATACGCTATTAGGATATCTCCTTGTTCACAAAGCCATTCAGAAATTTCCGGGAAGGTGTCCTTGGGTATCGCTGTGAGAACATAATCTGCTTTGTTGGTTGGGCGAATCAGACCCTGGATGCGGAACTGGACTTCTGCGCGCTGAAACCAAGCAAATGCCTCTTCGCTGGTAAACGACAAAAGTTTGAATGGGGCGGCGCCAACTTCCGTTGAGTCCACCATAGTAACAGTGAGGGGTGGGGAAGGCAGGAGGAGCAAGTCGACCTCGGGGGTCACCAATGTAACAGGCCCAGTGTAGGTTGTGAGTCAAAGGCGAGATAAATACAACTGAGTAACTTTATTAAAGACACATCAAGTATATATACACACTAGATCCCGGTAAGATCACAAAGTACAAATATGCTATCTCTTGTCAAACTGGTAACTGGTTCTATCAACAGTTAAAAATGAAGTAGGCAGAAAAGTTAATACAAGTAGCTGTCAGTGCGATGGGATAGCGAAGATACGATGAATAATATATACAAAAATGCGGAATGTCGTTACTATATACGATCGTGTGACACACGAGTGGTACAATATGGTATTCTTGTAGCATAGGCTCCCAAACCTTTATTCTGGGAATTCGTGCTAAATATTTGAAAACGACAATCACCCTTAACAATACACTAGGGTTAAAAAGAGCTCGCTTTCTCAAGAATATATGAGTCTTTTAGCACAATATGAAAATGGTTTGCGTCTTTTGAAGATTTTTCTTTTATAAGTGTTCGTGAATATAAATGAAGAGAAAACGTTGAAGGAATATCTTAGATATGATTTTTTTTTTTTTTTATAGTACATGGTAATTTTACATTCATCTTCTAAATAAATATCTGGTTATTCACTTGCTAATGAAAATTACATAATTCCAAAGCAATGATTAAAAAAAATGATATTTTGCTGATACATCGAGACTAAATATATTTTCTTGAAAAAGAAAATCCCAATAACATATATTTAGAGACCCCAAATTATCAGTGAGCTGCTTCTGGCCAACGGGGGTCCTCAAAGGGAATAATTAATCAATCAGATTTCTAGCTGAGTACTGACTGACTTACTAAAATATTCTAGGAATACAAGATTTTTTTTTATCTTTTTTTATCTTCGTGATAGGATATTCCTCGATCTATATGATTACCTAACTCAAAGAGGATCTCCAGTCACACTATGATCTCTCTCTCTCTCTCTCTCTCTCTCTCTCTCTCTCTCTCTCTCTCTCTCTCTCTCATTTTACTTCGTCTAGACGTTTTTCTGGCAATACTAAGATACAGCGTTCGAGTCTGGGACCAAAAAAGAGATGGGTACGTTCTTATTAATTTGAAATATATATTTACTATATAAAATTTAATGTATACACACACATTTATATATATATATAAATATATATATATATATATATATATATATAAATATATATATATATATATATATATATTTATATATATATATATATATATATATATACATATATATATATATATATATACACTTATTCATGTTTGTATATATATTAATATAATATATATATATATATATATATATATGTATATATATATATATATATATACATATATATATATATTATATATATATTTCAAATAAGCCATATATATTAATATATTAAAGTCTGGATTCTCTTAACGACCTCGGGATCAGAGCCCAAGGCGGAACCGCCCAAAGACTATGATATCACTTCATGGCGGGAGTGGTATGGTCACTAGCATACAGATATCCTGGCGAGGGTTCAAAACCCCGCCGGTCCGATATCATAGTCTTTGGGCGGTTCCGCCTTGGCTCTGATCCCGAGGTCGTTAAGAGAATCCAGACTTTAATGTATTAATATATATGGCTTATTTGAAATATGAAAGAAACACGTTTAAATGTGCAAAAAAATTTATCATATATATATATATATATATATGGATATATATATATATATATGTGTGTGTGTGTGTGTGTTTGCTTATATATATATATATATATATGTATATATATATATATATATATACACTGTAGATGTATCTATGTAAATATATAAATATATATATATATATATATATATATATATATATATATATATATATATATACATATATATTCAAACTAAAACAGTTGGGAGTGGGTGGGTCGTTTCTTAGCATTATTATTGATTTTTTAAGTAGTAGTTCTCAAAGAGTTGTTGTTGGTGGGCACCATAGTGAGTATAGGATTGGGATATCCGGTGTTCCACAGGGTAGTGTTCTTGGCCCATTGCTTTTCATACTATATACACATGACATGTGGTTTAGCCTAGAAAATAAGCTTGTTGCATATGCAGATGATGCTACTCTCTTTGCATCAATTCCATCCCCTGAATGTAGATCTGGGGTTGGTGAATCCTTTACTAGAGATTTAGCTAAAATTAGTGCATGGTGCAAATTATGGGGTATGAAGTTGAATCCTAACAAAACTCAAAGTGTGATTGTAAGTAGGTCAAGGACGGTGGCTCCTCAACATCCGGATCTCAGTATTGATAATGTTTCTTTAAATTTGTATGACTCTTTCAAAATTTTAGGTGTGATTCTCGACAGCAAATTTACTTTTGAGAAACATATAAGGCCTGTGTCTTCTTCAATTGCACAAAAAATTGGCTTATTGAGAAAGTCTTTTAAGATATTCGGTGATCAATCTATTCTGAAGAAGTGTTTGCATTCTTTTATTCTACCTTGTTTTGAGTATTGTTCTCCTGTCTGGTCTTCAGGTGCTGATTCTCATCCTAATTTGTTGGACAGAAACTTACGGTCTATTAAATTTCTTATTCCTGATCTAGATATTAATCTCTGGTACCGTCGTTTAATTAGTTCATTATGCATGTTGCATAAGATTTTTCATAACTCTGACCATCCTTTACATTCATATCTCCCTGGAC
>NC_090740.1:50960387-50965387 GCF_036898095.1 Palaemon carinicauda
AAGTAAACCTGTATTAAACCTATATAAAATTTTTATCAAAAGTTTTAACAGTAGGCCAGAGGAAATTATTCTTACGGTACCAGAAAATCTCCTTCCTTCTAAAGCATTTTATATCAGTTCTCACTCTCACATAATCTTTCTCTTTTAAGCAAATTGCCTTAAATCATTCCAAAACAATTCTCAGGAATCAGATCAGGATTATATGTGAGATTGACACCAAGCAAATCCTTAGAAACTTGCTCACGATTTTATTTCAAGAAGATAAGGATTCCTTTATTTCCATTATTTCCAAAGACTAAAAGATAAAGGCGAAAAGTTTCCTGGACTACAACATAACAAAAGTCTTTCTAAGAGATTGTAACGGAATGACATTCAACAGAGCTTTTTCTCTTGAATCGGTTAAAGCCTACCCAATTATGCATGCCTGATACCATTAATCACTGACACAATCTATTCTAAATGTTATATTTAATTTAGAGTCTTCTTCCCTGTATTACAGACTAAATGTCCCTGATATTTAGCAAACTACCAGACTGGGGTGTCCCTGTACATTATTTAGTCTCCTCAGAGAAAGTACGGATTATATTTCACTGTTTTTTCTCAAACTTTAGTGGTGGTTTCGTTAATGGATACCTTATTTAAAGATTTATAGGCTGCTCATGAATGGCAGAGGCATGGGACAATGTCATTGTGCTATCAAGCAGGACAATGCCTGAGAGACTAATCATAAATATATATATATATATATATATATATGTATATATATACATATATATATATATATATGTATATATATATATATATATATACCTACATACATACACACACTCAGACACACACACACACACACACACATATATATATATATATATATAATATATATATATATATATATATATATAAATACATACATTCATACATACATACACACTCACACACACACACACACACACATATATATATACTATATATATATATCAGCGCCCAAGCCCCCTCCCCACCCAACCCAAGACTGGAAGAGGCAGGCAATGGCTGCTGATGACTCAACAGATAGACCTATTGGCTCTCCCAAACCCCAACCCCCATCCTTAGCTAACAAGGAGGGTGAGGTTGCAGTGACCAAAGTAACTACGAGTCTGAGTGGACTCGAACCCCTGTCTGGCGATCACTAATCAGAGACGTTACCACATCGACCACCACAACCCTATAGCTAAAAAAGATTTTCAATTGATTAGTAAGCAGTTTTAATTCGCATATTTAATTATTTCACTGAGAATCACACTATAAATTTGTATCTTATTAAGAGATACATTATACGAGATAGAGTTTTGTTCCTGTCGAAATATTGATAATTATTGAATTATTCTTAGTAAAGCAGGAATAAACCTATTCTGTTTGAATGTTATATTATGAAGGAGAGCTTCAAAACCACTTTTATTATTATTATTATTACTTACTAAGCTACAACCCTAGTTGGAAAAGCAGTATGCTATAAGCCCAGGGGCTCCAACAGGGAAAATAGCTCAGTGCGGAAAGGAAAAAAGGAAAATAAAATATTCTAAGAAGAGTAACAACAATAAATATCTCCTATATAAACTATAAAAACTTTAACAAAACAAGAGGAAGAGAAATAAGATAGGAGAGGATGCTCGAGTGTACCCTCAAGCAAGAGAACTCTAACCCAAGACAGTGAAAGGCCATGGTACAGAGGCTATGGCACTACCCAAGACTAGAGAACAGTGGTTTGATTTTGGAGTGTCCTTCTCCTAGAAGAGCTGCTTACCATAGCTAAAGAGTCTCTTCTACCCTTACCAAGAGGAAAGTGGCACTGAACAATTACAGTGCAGTAACCCCTTGGGTGATGAAGAATTGTTTGGTAATCTGTGTTGTCAGGTGTATGAGGATAGAGGAGAATATGTAAAGAATATGCCAGACTATTCAGTGTGTATGTAGGCAAAGGGAAAATGATCCGTAACCAGAGAGGAGGATCCAATGTATTACTGTCTGGCCAGTCAAAAGACCCCATAACTCTCTAGCGGTAGTATCTCAACGGGTGGCTGGTGCCCTGGCCAACCTACTACCTACTTGAAAATATTAAAACAATACACCAGATATGCTTAATAAATAATATTTATATTTTATATATATGTAATTCTGGGACTTATGAAACTTATATTATCAAAGAAACGTTGGCCAGTGTTTAGACTTATAATATTTCTTCACGCATTAGAAAGACTGCTATATGAGTGAAGAGGGTTATTGAATATTAATGTAATTTTAATGATTATAATTACTGTAGTAACTTCTTAACAAGATTAGTTGAAGAACCCTGGAAATTAAGACAAAATAAAGCGTAAAAAGATTAACCAATTCTACATTTAATGGGATAGGATCAGTAATAGTAGATGCTATAAAGGTTTAAACGGTGACAATAATAGTCCGTATAAATCGAAATCGAAATCAAATAATCCTTAAACAAATAATATAATAAAAAATACTCATTTACGGATTTTTTTTTTTTTTCATTTAAAATTAGTGCACCATTTCCCGCATATTAGTATGTTCTTTGAGTTTAAAACCAATTATTAATGATAAAATATTAGCAATTCGTAGAATTTCCTCATATATGGTATACAGTCTTGAATATGATTGTCAAACTTTCTTTATGTTTATCTTATTATTTGCAACAATATGTACCGTTAAAAAAAAAAAGAAAAAAAAAAAGGTAATTTTAATCGGATATTCTCCGTAAAAAAATATTGTTTTCAGGTGTCTTTCAGCAAAATACTGGCGACCATAGTTTTGTTTATACTTTTCTATCATCTTTATGGTTGGTGACCGTAATAACAATCGTTTACGTCAATATATGTTTTTAAAAACGGTAGAAATCACTGGAATAAATATCGCCTAATACTTGTCGTATTTTAATGCCAAATTTTGAACAATTTGGCTTTTATCCTAGATGAATCCTGGAATAAGTATTGCCAGAAACTTATCGTTTTTTAAAGCAAATTTTGAACAATTTGGCTTTTATCCTAGATGAATCCTGGAATAAGTATTGCCAGAAACTTATCGTTTTTTAAAGCATATTTTGAACAATTTGGCTTTTATCCTAGAAGATTCTTGGATTAAATATTGCCAGAAACTTATCGTTTTTTAAAGCAAATTTTGAACAATTCAGCTTTTATCCTAGATGAGTCCTGGAATAAATATTACCAGACTACCGTTTTTAATGCAACCTTTGAATAATCTGGCTTTTATCCTAGAAGAATCCTGGAATAAATACTGCCAGACATCTACCGTTTAACAGTGCAAATTTTGAACAATGTGGCTTTTATCCTAGATGAATTCTAAAATAAACATTGCCAGACTACCGTTTATTTATATTTTTTTTCTTTTCTTTTTTTTTTTTTTTTTTTGTAATGCAAATTTTGAACAATTTGGCTTTTATCTTAGACGAATCCTGGGATAAATATTGCCAGACTACCGTTTTTTTAATGCAAATTTTGAACAATACAGCCTTTATCCTTGATGAACAAATGAACATACAGAATAGACTTTCACTGGCCCTGAAATGAGATTTCCTTAATACCATTGATGGATTTCATTGCCGTTTCCTTGTTCGTCAAGCAATCCCGGGAATTTCCGCTAAGCTCAATGAGAGTTCTAGGCTGCTAAGGATTATTCAGATTGCTGCTTTTAAGGACTTTGTATATATATTAGTTTCACTCATACAACAACGTTCAAAGCTAATCATGATTTATCAGGTGTTCTATAATAATATTAGGATTTATTTAAAAATAATATTTGTTACAAATTCTTTTTTTTTTCTTTTTTTTTAGAAAAAAACTGATTTTGATAACAGTTAACTTTTTATATGGTTTCTTTCAATGTTTTAGATGTTAATATTGGAGTGAGGTATTTTGAGTTTCATTTTATAATAGATACCGCTAAATTTTTGGAAAGCTCTCATAATCTCTTGAGGACCTGGCGAAATGAATTGGTAGTATCTGTAAGGAAAGTTAAATCTAAACAAGATAAAGCGATTTAGAAACATGGCTATTGATAAGTGTTTGTATTTTGCTTATATGCCATTAAGAATTGGTGATTTTAATTAAAAAAGTGAAGTTCAAGTCTCTATCTCCATTATTACGACAATCACAAGGAATACAAGGCATAAGAGGTCTCGATAATTATCCATAAAGATGTTTTTGAGATTTGTTATCATGAACTTTCACAAAACTAGTTTTCAAAATGCCACTTATTACTAACTGTTGAATGATTATATCTAATAGCGATTTATCATTCAACCACCAACACATCTTATATTGTCTAGAAAAATAATTGATTCACGATTTTCTTACCTAAAGAATTACTGAGCCATTAATTGATGTTTTGCCTTTTTGATCAATCATTGACCCCAACAAATCTTATAATTGTCTATCAGAAAAAAGAAAAATAAATGAATCGATTCAAGTGTATTCAATGCCCCTTTTCCTCTCTTATATTCCAGATCTTTTTCGTGAATTTTTGATGCAAGAGATTTTTAATTTTTCGACTACTTTTCTTTCAAACTTGTGGTGGTGATGTTTAGTCTAGAGAAAACCAGGCTTTAGACAAGCACGAACTCTTGCCCTAATATAGCTGGTAGTAGCAGGAAGAATTGTCTGATATTTTTATCATAAAACCATGGGTACTTCCGTACTATAATAGTGGGTTTAGGTGTTCGACGATGTTCCTCTATAAAGGATTATAAAAATCTTTCAACGTACCAACGAGAAGTTATTTCGAAGCTTAAGTGACTCCTAAAATAAACATTCGGTCAAGCGTGAGTAAAGCTGTTTGATAAAATCGCAAAACTTGCAATGGAGTCAGCTAAGCAAGCGATAATTTAGCTTCTCTCTCTCGTTTATACGTATCCAGTGTCAACAGGAGCCATTGAAAGGCCCTTTGTTACTCGAAATGCAGTCCGTTAATTTCTTATTAGCTTTGCTGCTAGT
>NC_090740.1:50977887-51022887 GCF_036898095.1 Palaemon carinicauda
ATATATATATATATATATATATATATATATATATATATATATATATATATATATATATATATATATATATATATATATATATATGTATATATATACACACATATATATATATATATATATATATATATATATATATATATATATATATATATATATATATATATATATACATATATATATATATATATGTATGTATATATATATATATATATATATATATATATATATATATATATATATATATATATATATATATATATATATATATATATATATATATATATCACAAAATGGTTAAAAAACAGTGGAAATTGTACATTCGACGACTTTGTCTATAAGGTTGACAGTGATATAAAATTTGACCCCCCCCCCAAAAAAAAAGATATAATGAAAATACGATTGAGATTAACGTGTGTTGAATTTAAGGGCCTTTGTCGTGCCAGTTAACAGGATGATGCAGAGATGACAAAGGAATCGGCAAATGTATATGATGCGTAGCACAATCGGATAAAAAGCTCACTTCATTATTTGTCTGTGCATTTCTTGTTACTTTTTGCTCATTCATTAAAAAAGTGCCTAAGTTTCTTGGACAATATCTCGAATTAGTTGTTAGGCTTTGTCCTTATATATATCTATCCATCTATCTATCTATCTATCTATATATATATATATATATATATATATATATATATATATATATATATATATATATATATATATATATATATATATATATATAAATATTTATATATATATGTACATATATATATATATATATATATATATATATATATATATATATATATATATATATATATATATGTATATATATATATATGTATATATATATATATATATATATATATATATATATATATATATATATATATATATATATATATATATATATAAACACACATACACATAAATATACATACGTGTTATATATATATATCTATATATATATATATATATATATATATATATATATATATATATATATATATATATATATATATATATATATATATATATATATATATATATATATATATATATATATATATATATATATATATATATATGTATATACACACATTTATATATATATATATATATATATATATATATATATATATATATATATATATATATATATATATATTTGGGCTCAAGCTATGTCGTCCTGAGGGAAGTTCCTATAGGGTAGCTTTCTAGGGTATATTATAACTACGGCGATATTCCCTGAGAATTTACCATAAGGAACCCAGAATTCTAACTCTTGGAGCGAATATCCCTAATGAAAGGGATATCGCAACATATCAGAGGTTGTACTCTTGACACGCCACATGGCAATCTGCACCCCAAACAGAGATAACACATCGAAGGGGTCAATTGGCAAGAAAACGAAAACAAGAAAGAAAAAGGGGGAGCCGCTCCCAAGGCTCACTCTTCTCCCATTTCGTAAGCGTGCCTGGCGCCAATCCTGGCGCCATCTGTATTCCTTTTTGCGTAGCTTAACAACTCGGTGTTTTTTCCTGTTTCTCGCAAATCTTGGATTTATTCATCTTTTCTTGGCTTCTCCAACTTCGTTGGCCTCTGATAAGTTGAGTACCATTTCTTTTATGTAAAAATGTAGGCTCTTGTTAAATTATAAAGTGATTAATAGTATTAATCTTTGTTACAAGAGCCGTTGCCTACCGGAGGCGTCATGGACGCTGTCACTCGCTAGGTATGAGTTTTAGTTAGCCAGAGCGACATTCCCGGTTGTTTTGCTTTAATAAATTTTAGCTATTTAGCGTTACATAGTATTTCCTTTCATGCTTTTAATACTATTTTGGCGAAGTATTTGCCAACTCTGGCCTACGCTAGGCCATGTAGCCTAGTCGTTTGCTCCTAGTACTTCCTGCATGATTTTGGTTTTCCGAGTGTTTTTAAATTTTATTGAAGCTTTAGGCTGTTTTTTATGTTTAAGATTATGTTGAATATTTCCAAGATAGTATAGGATTGAGTTTCGGTGATTTAGGTAATCGATTCTCTTCGTGCCTAGGCTAAGTTGCTTATGGAGCCTTAGTATACTTTCTCATACTCCCCGGTTGTTTTCTTTTCTTCGAAGAAGGTATGCAATCCCTTTCCCTCTGTTTAAGCCTTGGGCTTAACCCCAGTGGTTTATCTGAATTAACTTTCGATACAACTATACTGGGGTGTTACTGTACCTCCCTGTTCCAGTAAGTCTGGTTTCAGAGAGGGACAGAACATCAGAGTTTTTAGTACGAGTCTGTGTTTGTCTGGCTTGGGGTAGAGTCTCCCTCGCTGACCTGACACAGACGTAGGAGGCTTAGCCTCCTTAGGTCACTGCCAAAGGTTTCTGTACGAGATGATTCCTTCTTTTGTGATCTAGCAGACTAGTCCTTGTTGCTGTTCTCGGTGGAAGGATAAGATCCTTTCCCTGGGAGTAGCAACACCTTCCTTGCTTTGGTTAACTGGGAGCTGGCAAGTATTGCTGGCCTCCCTCCTTGGATCTCCCTTAGGCTAAGATGAGTTTTCTTGGCTGCGGGTGAATCTTCACTAAAGCAAGGTTGGTAGGACCCTCTTTTGTCCCTTCCCCCTCTATCTCCGTAATGGCCTAGCCATTACAGTACTGTACGTCATTCTACATCTGGACCTAGGATAGCTTAGGATGTGGAATTGACTCAGTCCCTTGCCGGCCGGCACACTCTGCCGGCCGGCAAAGGTCTTCTGCTTTGAGTGCTGCCCGGACCTCCCTTGGTCCCTCATCCATGCCTGCCTGTAGAGCCAGAGGGCATTGGTCAGGAAGCCTGAATTAGATTCTCCCCTTCCTTATATGCACTCTTTCGGATTGCCGGGCTTGGAGGTAGTTTACGCTCTTATTCCGGCATCCATTTTGTTTTCTTCTAGTGCTGTATCCGACCCGGCTGCCGGCCTATGAGGCCGGCAGCCGGGCAGTCGTAGTCCTCTGGTTATTTTGCTGCTTGCCGGCATCGGTTGTTTACCTTTACCGGCCGGCTATTGTCAGCCCTTGTCTGCCGGTCGCTATGAGCAGTGGCCGGCAGCCGGGTACTACATTGTGTAGTTGCCGGCCGGCAGTTATTGCCGGCCAACATTGGCTGTTGCCGGCCGACAGTTACTGCCGGCAGGCACATGCATTTGAACCAGCGTTCTGCCGCCTTATAGCTATTAAGTAGTATAATTTAAAGCTAGTTATGGTGTGTGCCGGCCGGCAAGTGCCGGCCGGCACATTACCTTCTATACTGTACCAGTATTCTTCAGTATAACATATACTGTAGGAAGAAAACTATAGTATAAGTTTTGGTACAGCACTGTGTGTTCTAACACTTTTGTGTTGTCTTGCACAGCCCTTTGGTGTTGCCTTACAGATAAGAAAGTGAGTTCTTTCTTGTCTATTATCCGGGATTTTAAAATCATTTCTTAGGTGTGAGCTACACCTGTTTCCTCTGGAAACTTTTCATTGGTTACTCTAGAAGAGATTAACCATACGATTTTATTATCTGGAAGGCTGCAACAATTGGTTGTGAAGTGTGTGTCTTTCCTTTCTGATTGGTTATGCTAAACTGTGCATATCCAGTGATACGTGGTTCACTTGATACTCATGGAAATTTCTTCTCTTTACAGGAGGACCCTCCGAAGTGTGGAAGTGTTTTCTGCAACGTTCGCAGTAAGAACCTCTGCAGACATGAGTTTTGAAGGAGGCACGCAGCATGCGCTGTCTCCAACGGTGATCTCCAGTATTGGGACCCTCAGGTATGTACCATGTGCACTAACCTGATTACTGAGGCCTTTGATTCCCCTAGGACGGCGGAATCAAGGGATATAGCAAGGGAGAAGCTTCGTACATGGGTAAGGGGCTTCCAGAAGAACACTTCTGGACCTTATCTTCCAAGTGAGAAGATGAGGGCTTATCCTTTCCCTAGGGCATCAGCTGATGCAGTGATTCCGCAGCCTCAAGAGGAGATCCCCCAAGTTCAGATATAGGTGGATGCTGAAGTCGTGGTCGCCTTGCAAGACATCCAGTTGGACGACAGAATGTCTGACGTGTCCGAGCGTCTGGAGGAAGACCTCCTGGCAGGAGCCCAGGATGAAGTTCAAGCCCCAGACATTGTAGAGGAAGAGGTCGACGAGGTGTCGGCTACTCCGGTTCAGATCCCAGAGCCTATTCCCTCAACATCGTCCGCTCTCCCAGTGGAGCTGGGACAGGCCCTCTCCTCCATTGTTGGAATGATCCAACAAATGCAGAAGGAGAATCAGGAGAAGGCGGCTGCAATGGAACTGCGTATGCAGAGGCTTGCAGCATCACATGGGCCCCAGAAAAGGCTCAATGTGAAAGACCTTCCCTTGTGCTCAGATGCTAACCCGTGGAGGTATGCTGAGCACATGCCGATGACGACTGGGAAGATCGTCATCTCGGAAAAGTTGGCTTCAGTTCCCCTAGAGGAGGTGGAATTCTGGCCCAGCAAGGGGTCATATCCGGACTGTTATGTCCGGTTGAGGAAGGAACCAGCTTCAAAGGAGGAGACAGAGCCGAAGGAGGTCATAGTGATGGACCATGCTAAGGCTCAAGCTTTGCTTTCATCCTTGATGAAAGAGAGGGGCTTCACGAACTCGAAGGTAGCTGCATTGAGTAAGAAGCTCCCTTCCTTTGTGTCCTCTCCTGCTAGAGCCTTCCCCTTTTTACAGAAAGGGTTTGCGGCTGTACTAAAAGCAGTCGAGGCCGGCAAGCCTTGCCCCTCCCTGGAGGAGTGTAAACCCTTGTCGCTGGCCCTGCCTATGGACCACAAAGAAAGGAAGGACGTCCATCTTACCTTTTCAGTTGGGAAGTTGGAGGCTGATATTGCTGGACGTCAGTTCGGCGAGGACCTCCCTAAGCTGTCTGACTTTCTTTTGCGGAGAGAGCTCGAGACAAAAGAAAGACTGGCTGCCTCAATGTCTCTTCAGACTACTCTTGAGACAATGGCAAGTGACCCCAAGGTCCATGAAATGTTCATGGTAGTGGCCAAGACTCATCTGGCCACAGTGACGAAGGATCTTTATAGCTTCGTCAGGGCGAGGAGAGCTTGTAGGGAGTTCGTGTTCACCTCGGCTACGGTGAGGCACGAGCCAAGGAAACTAATCTCCTCCAACATTTGGGGCAAAGACCTTTTCCCTACCGAATTGGTCAAAGAAGTTGTTGATAAGGCCGCCTTGGAGAATAGAAACCTTCTAAAGAAGTGGGGCCTGGCTATCAAAAGAAAGTCTTCCCTGGATGAGGGTCCCCAACCAAAGAGGAAGACTAAGAAGACTAGGATACCCTCTCGGCCAGCCAAGCCATTCAGACAGCAGCAGCAACAGCAATTTCCTATGCCTACAGTGCCCCAGATGGTGGCACAAACCCCGACCACATTCCAGTGGGTACCCCAGGCCGTGTCGACACAGTCCACGGTATTCACCCCAACGTTCGAAGGGCAGTCTACTTCCTTTCGAGCAAAGCGTAGAGGAGCAGCCAGAGGCTCGTCTAGGCGCCCCTCAACGGGAAGGGGATTCAGGGGTGGTCGCGGTCAGGGAGGCAAGACCTCAGGACAGCAGTCCAAGTGAGATGATGCCGGTAGGAGGGAGACTTCAGAATTTTCGGGATTGGTAGACCTTCGATCCCTGGGCCCAAAGCCTACTCAAGAACGGACTGGGCGGGAGCTGGTACAGCACTCCACCCCCGTGCCCTCGGTTTTTCCAACACTCCACCCCCGTTCTGGAGGAGTACGTCCAAGAACTGTTGGAGAAAAAAGTGATCCGAAGGGTGAAGTCCATCAAATTCTAAGGGAGGCTGTTTTGTGTTCCCAAGAAAGACTCGGAAAAACTCAGAGTCTTTCTGGACTTGTCGCCACTCAACAAGTTCATAGTGAACTGCAAGTTCAAGATGCTAACACTGCAACACATAAGGACCTTACTGCCCAAGAGGGCATATTCCGTCTCCATAGACTTGTTAGACGCCTATTGGCACGTCCCAATCAACCGTCGACTCTCCCCCTACCTAGGGTTCAAGCTACAACGAAGACTATACGCCTTCAGAGCCATGCCATTCGGGCTAAATATAGCCCCAAGGATTTTCACGAAGCTTGCGAGCGTAGCTCTCAAACAATTACGCCTAAAGGGAATTCAGGTAGTAGCCTACCTGGACGATTGGCTGGTGTGGGCAGCATCCGAGACAGAATGCTTGCAAGCTTCCAGTCAAGTGATCCAGTTCCTAGAGTATCTAGGCTTCAAGATCAACAGAAAAAAGTCTCGACTTTCTCCATCTCAAAAATTCCAGTGGCTGGGAATACACTGGGACCTAATGTCACACCGTTTCTCCATCCCGGCGAAGAAAAGGAAGGAGATAGCAGGTTCTGTCAAGAGACTTCTAGATTCCGAAAGGATATCAAGACGCGAACAGGAGAGGGTACTGGGTTCTCTCCAGTTTGCTTCGGTGACAGACCCAGTGCTAAGAACACAGCTAAAGGATGCAACCGGAGTTTGGAGAAGTTATGCATCAAACGCGCGAAGAGATCTGAGAAGACCAGTTCCACTTCGGCTATGTACTCTTCTCAGGCCTTGGTCCCAAGCCAGACATCTAAAGAAGTCGGTTCTTCTTCAGCCACCTCCCCCGTCGGTGACGATTCACTCAGACGCCTCAAAGGAGGGATGGGGAGGTCACTCTCATCGGAAGAAAGTCCAGGGGACTTAGTCCAAGCTATTCAAGACCTTTCACATAAACTTTTTAGAAGCTATGGCAGTGCTCCTTACCTTAAAGAAAGTCTCCCCGCGTCACTCGATCCACATAAGGTTGATGATGGACAGCGAGGTAGTTGTGAGAGGCTTGAATCGACAAGGATCGAGGTCACCACCTCTCAACCAGGTGATGTTGGCCATCTTCCGATTGGCGGAAAAGAAGAAGTGGTACCTGTCGGCAGTTCACCTTCAAGGAGTCCGCAATGTGACAGCGGACGCTCTATCCAGGTTCACACCGATAGAGTCGGAATGGTCCTTAGACACAGGATCATTCTCCTTCATTCTGAATCAAGTCCCAGAACTGCAGATAGACCTCTTTGCGACGAAAGACAACAAGAAGTTGCCCTTGTACGTGTCCCCGTACGAGGACCCCTTAGCGGAAGCAGTGGACGCGATGTCCCTCGACTGGAACAGATGGTCCAGGATTTATCTGTTCCCTCCTCACAACCTTCTGTTGTGGGTCCTCAACAAACTGAGATCCTTCAAGGGGGGTAGCGGCAATAGTGGCCCACAAGTGGCCGAACAGCGTGTGGTTCCCCCTGGCATTGGAACTACGGTTGAAGTTTGTACCGCTACCAGATCCAGTTCTGACCCAGTGAGTCCAGAAGTTGACTGGCTGCGCTTCATTACAGAAAACCCGGACCTTGCAGCTCATGATTTTCTCTCCCTAGCGGTGAGAAAGCGTTTCTGGATTTCGAAAGCCAGCATAGACTTCCTTGAGGAATATAAGTGCAAATCTACTAGAAGGCAATAAGAGTCATCTTGGAGAAAATGGGTGGCCTTTGTCAAGGCGAAGAATCCGCAGGAGATCTCGACAGACTTCTGCTTATCTTTCTTCATCCACCTCCATGGTCAAGGGTTGGCAGCTAACACGATTTCGGCGTGTAAGTCTTGCTTTGACAAGACCCATTCTATATGCCTTCCAGGTCGACCTCGGTAACGAGATCTTTAATAAAGTTCCGAAAGCCTACGCTAGGCTCAGACCTTCAGCACCTCCAAAGCCCATTTCATGGTCTTTAGACAAAGTTCTGCATTTCGCTTCTCTGTTGAGCAATGAGGAGTGTGCGTTAAAGGATTTGACACAAAAAGTTATTTTCCTATTTGCACTCGCGTCCGGGGCCAGGGTTAGTGAGATTGTAGCCCTCTCGAGAAAGGCAGGTCATGTTCAGTTCTTGGATGGGGGAGAACTGAACCTGTTTCCGGATCCTACGTTTCTCGCCAAGAATGAGTTACCCACCAACAGGTGGGGTCCCTGGAGAATCTGCCCTCTGAAAGAAGATGCATCTCTATGTCCAGTAGAATGCCTAAAGGTCTATCTTCGTAGAACTTCAGACTTTAAGGGTGGTCAACTATTCAGGGGAGAAACATCAGGCTCAAATTTATCTCTGAATCAACTCAGAGTGAAAATCACATATTCTATTCGCAGAGCGGATCCTGACAGTACACCCGCAGGTCACGATCCGAGGAAAGTTGCCTCATCCTTAAATTTCTTTAATTGTATGGATTTTGAACATTTCCGCTCATACACTGGCTGGAAGTCTTCCAGAGTGCTCTTTCGCCACTATGCGAAGCAAGTAGAGGAACTAAAGAGATCTGTGGTAGCAGTGGGTCGCGTCGTTAACCCTACTGTTTAACTCTGCGAGGAACAGTGGTTTTAATTGGGACGATTAATTCCTGGGTGAGTGTGTAGTTACATACTGTGCTACAAACTAAGTGAGGGCACTGAGTTGCCCACGTAGACTGTTCCATTTCCAAAGGTGAACCTAGCATAAGTGCAGACATGTGTGCCGAGCGTTTCTATCGCTAATGTGATTGATTTGTAATACAGGGACTTTTATGACTTTGATACCTCGGTATCTTAAAAGTGGCAATAATGTTTTTTCTTTCAGATAAACAAGTTCTGTTTACTATCATACTTATGCTTGAAGTTTTGGGTTATCCTTTTCTTATATATATATATATATATATATATATATATATAATTGTTGTTAACCTGTCTATTTATTGTCTGTTAATAAAGTTGTTCTTGAGAACCTTGCGTCTCCTTCACCTGTGTCAATTTATTGGTATAATTGAGCATTCATTCTATGTACTCTATCTGGGAGAATTCTAATAGATTGTTCCTTTATGCAAGCTATGTTGCATTGGTTTATGCTTTTCCTTAACGGGAGGACTCCATCCCATAAGGGGACGGTGGCGGATTTACAAGTTTCCTCCTATGCGGATATAAACATTTGTCCAATACAAGTATTGTGCGGAGAACTGGTCGATATTTCATATTGACGCAGTGGTTCTTTACAAACTATGCTTTACTTAATATAGGGTGAGACCACTATATTGGCTTGCCTGGTATTCATACATAGTTATATGTACTCTTCGAGACTTTTCCAGAGTCTAGTAGGACTCTTCCCTGTAGGGGGCAGGAAGCTCTAACATGGTTTATGGTTAGTTGAAAAGATGTATAACTGTAACATCTTAGGTCTCTAGGTCTAGTCGACCGGGGAAAAATTACCTCTGGGGAGTACGGCACGTTCTGTGAATCCACAGATACAGTAATGCTCTGGTATACTTCCATCAGGACGACATGGCTTGAGCCCAAAAAACGGATTTTGAGCGAAGCGAAAAATCTATTTTTGGGTGAGATGGCCATGTCGTCCTGATTGACCCGCCCTTCCCTTTCTATGAAAGGGCTGTAGGACCCCTCCCTACATACAGTATCTGTAGCACCTCGTGTATCGCTACAAGGAATACAGATGGCGCCAGGATTGGCGCCAGGTACGCTTACGAAACGGGAGAAGAGGGAGCCTTGGGAGTGGCTCCCCCTTTTTCTTTCTCGTTTTCGTTTTCTTGCCAATTGACCCCTAAGATATGTTATCTCTGTTTGGGGTGCAGATTGCCATGTGGCGTGTCAAGAATACGTCCTCTGATATGTCGCGATATCCCTTTCATTAGGGATATTCGCTCCAGGAGTTAGATTTCCGGGTACCTTACGGTAAATTCTTTGGGAATATCGCCGTAGTTGTAATATACCCTAGGAAGCTACCCTATAGGAACTTCCATCAGGACGACATGGCCATCTCGCCCAAAAATAGATTTTTCGCTTCGCTCAAAATCCGTTTTATATATATATATATATATATATGTATACACACATTTATATATATATATATATATATACATATATATATGTATACACACATTTATATATATATATATATATATATATAAACACATACACACATATATATATATCTATATATATATATATATATATATATAAACACATACATATATATATATATATATATAAACACATACATATATATATATATATATATACAACAGATACAGTCTTTTTTTACCACTGCAGGACAAAAGCCTCAAAGATGTCCTAAGTCATATTTGGTGTTTGGCCATTTTTATCATCACACTGGCCCCAGATCGATGAACGCAAACCAAACTAGTATAGATAATCCTGACTAGTATAGCTTCGCTGATCATGGAGATGCCATTGTCTTTGAGAGAGAGAGAGAGAGAGAGAGAGAGAGAGAGAGAGAGAGAGAGGGGGGGGGGGGATCCCTCTCCCATCATTTAAAGGTATCAACCAAATCTTACTTTGTGGCAGAATATTCCAGCTTTTGGCTCAGGATTAGCATGGTTTGGATTATGTCCATTGTACTTTTAACCAGGCAACCCAGCTCTAGAAGACTATCATTGTCAACTTGTTGTAGTCAAAGTAGTATGTATCTAGCAACATCGCCCCTTAAATCAGTCTATTCATCTGTCTAATCTGATAGTTTTAGATTCCACATATAAATTCATGCATATTTATACTAAGCTATCAATCAACGATGAACATGTTGTTGAAGAAATCTTCAAGAAAATTAGTTGATTCATCTATCTCCAAAATACAAGATTAATCAATTTTTTTATACCACCCTTCAAAATACTCCACAGATCTAGCGTTTCAATCTGGAAAATATTTTCCCTGCCTGTCAACATTTCTGGCTTGCCACGTATCTCATGTGTGACTCCTTTTATATTACATAATTCCTTTAATAGACAATTGAGGTAAATTCTTTCTTAGTTAACATATTTTCATAAAAGAAGTACATTCCCAACTGCTATAAACTTAGATATTTTGCCAGATGTGTAAATTCTAACTGCGCTAACACCAAATACAAATGAAAAAGTATGAATTTCTGGACACATCTAATAGGTAGTCTTATAAGCAAAACAATACTAAAATAGATTATTGTTCTACTTTTGGTATTGAAATACACCTTTCAATTTTTATACATTGATGATATTCAAAAAAGGATTTATTTATGTTAACTGGTTTTGTTTAATTATCTCCAAGAGCTTTTGAAGGTTTTCCATTTCTTTATTAATTTTAGTGTAGAATTTTATTTTATTTTATGACCGATTAATCTGAATTGGACTGGGATTACTACTTTATAAATCCCTCGACTTAAGAGAATTTTGTATAGATTTCCCTTCACTCTAGCTAAGTTATTTTTTTATATGTGTGATTATACAAAAAATCGTTTGATATCTAACTTTAAGTCTCTATTTTCTAGAGGTACTTGCATGGTAAGATCATGGAAAGATTTTCGGACTTAATATTGAATCAAGATGGATTCCACTTAAGTTCAAAACATGTTTGAACTTCATATTGCATCGGGAAGAATTTCACTTAAGGGAAGATAGAATTGGATATTATGTTCTGGAAGGTTTGATCTCTTCAAGGGCCAATTTCCTTGTCTGGATCATATTTAAACATTAATATAGGGAGGCAATCGAAGGAAAAATTAATGGAATTGAACGTTGTGATACGAAAGTAGGGTAAACACAGAGATGATTATATTTTATTGACGCGTAAAAAAAAAAGGTTTTAATTAAAGAACCAATATTTCGTAAAGTTGTGGTTTTTATTTCGATATTTGAGAATTGCGTTGAGGGAGGAAGAAGTGCAATATTATAACGGGAATAAACCATATGGGATGCCTATAATTCAATATCAGAAGACACACAAAATTGATCGCTGGGGTATGAGGATGAAACGAAGGAGGCAGAAGAGTTATTGTTAGGAAGAATTATAATAAACACAGAAGGATACCGCTATGCACAATATCACTTGGTATAGTAGGTTTAATCTTATATCCTGGATAGCTTCACATATAAAGCTTTTAAAATAAAAACTGACTTCATAGTGATGAATGTTAACGTTGACAATAGGAATTGGAACTAAACGGAAATTAATCTTATAGAGTTGTTGGAAAACAGCCAAAGGACATAAACAAAATGAAGTCTTAACATTGAGGATCTTTAGCACGAACAAATGATAGATTTTCTGTTTTACTGTGTGAGGGTTTGTTGTAGATTTTTCATTAATATATTCATTTAAAAAAATTGGAATACGTTGATATTAAAATAACCGTTTGAACTATGTCATATCCAGATTTTTTTTTTCTTTTTTTTTTTGTAAACATATCAACTGAGAGTGAGCTCTAAAAAAATCACTTGGATCGAGGTTTTATACTGGATCAGGTTGGATTAATTTATTTTTAGGAACTATTGAAATATATATGAACCATATTAGCAGATGAAAACAGCAGTGAGTATCCAATTAGTGTTTTATATTCCTTCCAGAATGTACTACATTACAACGAACACAACCAAGGTTGGCATATTAATTAATATCGAATTTTAGAGAATATAACTGAACATTTCTTCTTCCTGACATCCTTCTACTTTAGAATAGATAGAAGCAGTAATGAAATCAGAATCTCACGGTTTACGGTGAATAAGATATTTCATAATTAAAACCATTGTTTGCACTCAGATCTACAGACTATTTAATCCAGTGCTCTGTACTTTCTATCTGTTAGTTTAGTGTCTGTATCATTACAAAAGATTTATTTCACCTTTCATTATTATTATTATTATTATTATTATTATTATTATTATTATTATTATTATTATTATTATTATTATTATTATTATTATTTCCATAATAATAGCTCAGTGAGGCAAAAAAACAAGGAATAATAAAAATATTTTAAAAACAGTAACAACATAAAAATAAATATTTCCTATATAAACTATAAAAAAAACTTTTACAAAGCAAGAGGAAGTGAAATAAGATAGAATAGTGTGTCCGAGTGTACCCTTAAGCAAGAGAACTCTACCACAAGACAGTGGGAGACCGTAGTGCAGAGCTTATATCATTACCTGAGACTAGAGAACAATGGTTTGATTTTGGAGTGTCCTTCTCCTAGAAGAGCGGCTTACCATTGCTAAAGAGTCTCTTCTATTCTTACCTACAGGAAAGTGGCCACTGAACAATGACAGTGCAGTACCCCCTTGGGTGAAGAAGAATTGTTTGGTAATCTCAATGTTGTCAGGGGTATGAGGACAGACGAGAACTTGTAAAGAATAGGTCAGACTATTTGTTGTATATGTAGGCAAATGGAAAATGAACCGTAACCAGAGAGAAGGATCCAATGTAGTAATTTCTGACCATTCAAAGGACCCCATGACTCTCTAGCAGTACTATGTCAAAGGGTGGCCTGGTGGCCTGGCCAACCTACTGCCTTTCATTAATTTGTAGACAGACTTACGAAATGTTATGAATGAATCGCTGGAACCTCAGAAATTATATTTTGGTGAAACATGATTTTAAGGAAATTTTGCCTAACATATTTTTCATTTTTCATTGTGTTTTTAATTGACAATTAATTTACTGCCTTTACTTTCTTTTCCGCATTAGGCACTTTCCCTATAAGTTTGTAGCTTGGCTGGTGATAAAAGTAATAGTGAGCGAAATGAGAATAATTATTATTATTATTATTATTATTATTATTATTATATTATTATTATTATTATTATTATTATTATTATTATTATTATTATTATGATCGTTAATATTATTATGAATTTAGTTGAAGTGTTATTAATCATCGAAAATCATAACAATGTTGGCGACATCTCATCACTTAGAATATACACATAGGTACTAGTTAAGAGAATAAATCTTCTTTTGTCATATATATATATATATATATATATATATACATATATATATATGTATATATATACATATATATACATATATATGTGCGTATATATGTATATATATATATATATATATATTTATATATATATATATATATATAGAGAGAGAGAGAGAGAGAGAGAGAGAGAGAGAGAGATCATTTTATATATATATATATATATATACACGTATATATATATTTATATATATATATATATATATATATATAAGGAAAAAGAAGTATAGGAAAAGAATGCCAGCTGCCATATAGGATAACAGATATAATTATATGTCAATGTTTCCCCGCAAATAATTAACAGCTTTACTTCAAGTATAGTATATGGAAAAACCTAAGAATTACAGCGTAGTTGTTTATGATGGAAGGAAAGACTCTGGAATTAAAATGCTTTTATAATCTGCTTTTGCATTGTTCTCTATTAGTTATAGTTTCAATGAACGAAACCGAAAGAAAAATATATTTCAAATATTACCGTCAAGATATACTAGCACACACAAACTCTCTCTCTCTCTCTCTCCTCTCTCTCTCTCTCTCTCTCTCTCTCTCTCTCAAAGAAAAGCGCCTTGAATGCAATCTTTCCAAAAAACGAATTCTTCCAGACATACTTGTACGAATCTATTTGCAATTTTTTTTCCCCGGATCCAGCTGCAATTAACTTCTATACTCTATATGATACGGAACGCCCATCCGATACACTATCATCAAGGATGAATTTGGAAGTCACTGTGAATTAGCATAGGTTGAAGTCATGGTTTTCCACAATTCACGAGGGTCACATTAAAATTCTACATCTTTTTTACATTCAGTAGGAACTTACGAATGCGTATGAATTTAACAAGGTTCTTCAAGTGCTCTCCAACTTTCCTTCTTGAATACGTTTCAGTTGAATGGAGTTTTTTCCCCTTTTCTTGAATTACTCGCCAGGGGAGTACATAGAATGTTTTGACGTAAAGAGAGAGAGAGAGAGAGAGGAGAGAGAGAGAGAGAGAGAGAGAGAGATTAGAAAAGTTTTTTGAGAGCATATCTAAAAATTTTAAAAGAGAGAGAGAGAGAGAGAGAGAGAGAGAGAGAGAGAGAGAGAGAGAGTTTGTGTGTGCTAACGTATTTTATTTTTGGGTTCCCCCAAGTCCCACAGTGTGGAGCACCTCGTATATCCACTAGAGAGTTGCTAATGCATCTTCCGGTGTATTTTGCATCTTCCAGTCTGGAATGTATCGTAGGTATTTATCGAGCTTATTCTTAAACACATTTACGCTCAATCCTGATATGTTTCTTAGATGAGCTGGCATCGCATTAAACAGTCGCTGTATTATCGATGCTATTGCGTAGTGGATTAATGTCCTTTGCGCCTTCCTTAGTTTTCCTGGTATAGTTTTGGGCACTATTAATCTATCTCGGCTTGCTCTTTCTGACTTTTTTTTTGCTCCCATGATTTTTTTCAGTAATTCCTTCGTTTTTCTTCCATGCTTTTATTATCATGTAGCGTTCTCTTCTTTCTAGACTGTATAGTTTTAAAATTGCAGTCTTTCCCTGTAGTCAAGGTCCCTAACTTCTTCTATTCTAGCAGTATAGGACCTTTGTCAAGTCTCTATTTGTGCAATATCCTTTTGGTGATGTGGGTACCATATCAAATTGCAGCACTCGAGTGTATTACGTACATAAGTTTTGTAAAAGCATAATCATGTGTTCAGCTTTTCTTGTTTTAAAGTGTCTGAATACTATTCCCATCTTTGCTTTATATTAGGCCAACAGTGCTGTTATTTTTCCGTTGCATATCATATTCCTGTTTACCATTACATCAAGGTCTTTAATTGCTTCCTTATCTGTGATTGTCTCGTTATTGTTCCCCTGTATGCACATACCATTCCTTCTCTGTTTCCTTAGTTTATTGATTCGAATTTACCGGAATTAAAAACCATCCTATTTATCTCCACCCATTCATATATTTTGTTTAGATCTCTTTGTAGTGAGTTCCTATCTTCATCACAAGTAATTTCTCTACTTATTCTTGTGTCATCGGTGAAACTTCTCACGAGAGAGTCTTTAACATTACAGACTATGTCTGAGATCATAATAACAAACAGCAGTGCAGCTAATACCGTACCCTGTGGCACCCCATATATTACCTGATCTTCATCTGATTTCTCGTCATTCGCAATCCCTATCTATTTTCTGTTTTGCAGACATCCTTTTACCAATTTTTCTATCTTTCCAACAATATTTAACTTTCTCATTTTTTTTCTCTAATGTGGTTTATTTATTACCTATTATGTTCTAATAGCATATCTTGAAGCTTTTCAAATTGTTTCTTATCTTCTGCGCTACTATTACTCTTTTTTTTATATGTACATATACAACCACTTTCTTCTATCCGCTCTTTCCAATCCAAGAAAGGATAGTTAAAATCTCCGGATAGGAGTATATTCCAGTCTTCATTGTTTCTACATATATAATCTATTTTTTTCTATCATGTCAAACTCCTTAGTATTTGGGGATCTGTAAACTACAATATTCACTAGTTTTTCATATTCAAATTCTACCGCAATCAGTTCACAATCTGTGTTGCTATATTTTTCACAGACTTTTCCTTGATTTATGTCTCTTCCATATATTGCGGTTCCCTCTTGATTCCTATTTGTTATGTCTGATCCATATGTTTGGAAACCCTTTATCTGGTCATCACTGCCAGACTCTTGGGAATACCATGTTTCACTTATCTTTAATAAATCTATTTTTCCAATTTGGGTTAGTTCTTGTGAGAACTCTATTTTCCTTTTAGAGTTACTCGTGACTAAACCCTGTGCATTCACCACTATCATAATTTGTGTTTCATCCCCATCATTTAATATTGGTAATATTATGGATTCTCCCATGCTTCCTTCCCTGTTCTGATATGATGTTCTTTTCTTCATTTCCAGGAATTCTGCCATTAATAATCCAACTTTTCTATTATATTTTCTCTTTCGCCTTCATATCTATTTTTGTGTGTATACCTGCACTTATCCTCATATCTGCACGAACCCCTGGCATTATAGATGCATTCTTTGTAGTTGGGCTCTAATTGTGCATATTTGGTTTGAAAGGCATCATATCTTGGGGCCTTTTGTGCATAGCGCGTTATTTATTCGGATTGGTTTTTTGTTTCTTTTTCTGTTTCATTTCTGTTTTAATTTTTTTTTCTGTTTGCTGAGTTTTCTGACTTTCATTCATGGTTGCAGGATGCATATATCGACAATTTTTGTTGAATTTGCATCCTTTTCCTTCTTTCAGGTTTTTGCATATTTTTGGATGGAGATCTCTGCATTCGTCTCCATATCCGTCTAAATACGCACATTTACCATATATCTCAGAATTATGGCATATCTTTGGATGCTTGTAGTAGCATCTTTCACCAAATCTGCAATTCCCTCTTTTCAGTGAATTGCAAACTATATCTTTCTTTTTTTTTCTTTTTTTTTTTGTGTGTGTGTTCTTGCTCTTCCCGAAAAGTATGTAGGTCCGGGTAGAGTCTCTTGGGTCATTTATTTGTTTCCATATGATAATTTATTTCTCCATAAGTATGTTGTTGGACGGCATCATATGTTGTATCAATGATTTCCTCTGCATCCTTACACATATCCGGTTCATTGTTCTCTTCTTCTTCTTCTTCTTCTTCTTCTTCTTCTTCTTCAACTATTTGTAGATTCAGTCTCGACTTGATTATATTTTCTATCCAGATTAAGCATGTTGAGCAGAATACCTTTGTGTCTTTATTTTTTTATTTTATGTTGCGTTTCAGCACATGCAGAATGTATTGGTACATGACAAGCATCGCATTTCCTGATAAGCTGTTGTGGATTAATAATGGAATACCACATCTTATATGCATTGCACCTTTTTGGCATTCTTTTCCTAATGCATCAATCATCATATTCACCACATTGGACTCCTTATTGTTCTTTGATGGCAAATGTTAATTGATATAAACTTTCTATATGTCTCTTTATCCCCTCGATCTTCTCTGGAATTTCTTCTATTATTTTGCTGATGTTTTCCGCAGACTTGCTCCAGTTTGTTGGATTGTATGCTTCAATATACCTGCGAATATTTTTTCCGTCACACTTGCTGGAGTTACTAGCGAACTCTGTTACCAAATGGTCTAGTTTCTTGTTTCGCCAACTCATGGAATTTACTTTTGCTGATTACAGAAATGTCCCTCCAAGCTTTGCCTATGTTATAGAGCGCCATCTTGATCAGCTTTTTAGTAATTCATAAGATAACTATTCACGAAAACCTGTAGCTATATTTCACTCAATAGCCTTTTGTTATCCACGTTAAATCAGTTTATTTATCGGGCCACACAAATGTACTCACTCAACAGCATACAGAAACACTCAGAGAGAGAGAGAGAGAGAGAGAGAGAGAGAGAGAGAGAGAGACAAAGATTTGAAAAGTGATAGGAAGCAAATTGAAATATTTAAAAGTGAGAGAGAGAGAGAGAGAGAGAGAGAGAGAGAGAGAGAGAGAGAGTTTAGAAAAATTATAGAGAGCATATCGAAAATTTGAAAAGTGAGAGAGAGAGAGAGAGAGAGAGAGAGAGAGAGAGAGAGAGAGAGAAAAAAAAATTGAAAAGTGATAGGGAGCAAATCGAAAAGTTTAAAAGTGAGAGAGAGAGAGAGTTGAAAAGTGATAGGAGCAAATAAATAAATTTAAAAGGGAGAGAGAGAGAGAGAGAGAGAGAGAGAGAGAGAGAGAGATGTGTATGTTCAAACTAGATTATTGTCAAATAACCACTATATTCTACTTCTAATGTCGCCAACTTTATTTTCACTAGCAATGCCTAAATGCTATTTGTGAATATCTGGATAACTTTCAAACATATTTAGAATGTTGACATTAATATGCCAAATAATATATTTCAGGTTGTCATATTTCACTTATAACAAAAAAAATAATAAATTAATTTTTTATCAATCATGATTAAGAAGTAGAAAGTATAGATTGACAATGACACCTTGCAGACATGTTATATAGTACTAAAAGTAACCTGTTTTGGATGCAGATTGTAATTGTCAGCAAAAATAACAGTTTTCTTAAGTCTTTTTTTATGTCAAATTTCTGTGCAATCATACATTTTCTGGCAAAATGTTGTTATTGTAAAGTAAGAAGTCAAAGCAAATCCCTTCATTAAATATTTCATATATTGCTACGTGTGATCTTATTGGGCAAAAAATGTTCAGGTCTTTTGTCACTCTCTTTTTGTGAATTATTAAAATGATAAAGTTTTTCCTTTCTGTAGGTATAGGGCATTCCTTCAGATATTTTGTGTGAAATTCAACAGTTTTTAGCATGTAACCAACTACTGTACACTATACTAACCACCGGTTACAAAATGAGGAACCATAGAAAAAAACTCAATTATCCTTTGGTTAAAAAAAAATACACACGTTAATAAGTTTCTTCATTAAGGCGTAGCTGAAGAAACCCAATTCACTAAACATAACTTGAGTAGCCAAACATGCAAGCAGCAATAAAAGCATTTTCTATAAAGTTTGTGAGAATTTATGACCTTCCAACATAAAGTAAAGGTTCCAGGTGTTTCATTGTAGAGAATGAAGTCCTTTTAGATGTAGATCAAGTCAAGTGAAATCCACTCAAGCTACGAAATAAAAGTCTTTATCGTTTATAAAATTATCGTTATTGTTTTTCATGGTTACAGAAGTAGATTTGATTCTGGAATAATTTTCAAACAATTATGCAAACCCTATACATGTGTATATATCTAGTGTATATGTAAATATGCACACATACACACACATCTTCTTCTTCTTTGTCTGCACATACACACACACACACACACACATATATATATATATATATATATATGTATATACATACATATATATATATATATGTGTGTGTGTGTGTGTGTGTGTGTGGGTGTGTATGCAGGCGTATGTTTCCACGTTTTCGCCTATGGATGTGGATGGAAATTTATCTGGTTGTGTGCATAAAGTAATAAATTTTACATTCTAAGTATCCAGTTTTCCCGTCTGATACTTAATTTTTCCTCTTTCTTTTAATATTTTATTCACTATACTTTCGATTACCCTTACCATTAATGCTTATACTCTCATCCCCCTTCTAAAGAGAATTCTTTTGTCCTTTCTCGCTTTGTTTTGTTCTCATTGGATCTTTTCTTTATTTTTATCTTTCTGGTTTAATGTTCTTTTACATTTTCCCATATCTTTTTGTTCAAGTTCCTAGAATGCATTTCTCAATAGACATTTCTTTCTCACTTAAATACCATCTCCTGTCAATTTTAAACAAACAGCTTACTCTATTCTATGTTGTTTGACTTCTAGGAATCTTTCTATCTTCTTTGTCTGCATCTTTTTCCCACTTTTATATGGGGTCGAGGTTTCTGGCCAGCGTTCTCCATCTACCTCTGTCTCACACTTCATCACCAGTTAATCCCTTTGATCGAAGGTCATCTTTGATACAGTCCATCCACCTTCGCTTTGGTCTCCCTCTCCTTCTCGTTCCCTGTACCCCCCCATTTCCTTCACCCTTCTCCCAATATACTGTTCATCTCTTCTCATGACATGACCATACCACCTCATTTTACTTTCTTGGATCTACCTCGTTATATATCTATGTATTTATCGTACGTTTATATTTTCTTTTAACCCATCTCGCTTTTAAAACGTTCGTTCTTGAGCAGATTTCACCTTGATGTTAAACATTGCTTTGTTTTGAAGTTCTTTGCCAACACTTCTATTGTGAATATGTATCATTAAATTTTTTCGAATATTCGATTTAAATTTCTAATTTTTTTTTTATTTTGGACCTTAAAAGTATCATCTATTCAGGGTTTTTGTAGCTTAATATAAACAGCTCTGTCTCTCAATACGTTGAATGGGAATTCGAGCCCCGTTAAAGCCTTATATATATTTATAGTATTCTTAACATTAACGTCTTTGGGTTCTAAGTCTACTTTCTCAGTTATTAGTACGTATTGCCTTGACCTCCTGGGGGTCTAGGGGGCTGACCATATGTTTATATGGTTGGACTCATGGACATTTTCCTTTCCACCTTATGCTCGACTTTGAAGAAAAAAAAATAATAATTGAAACCTTCATGTCCATTTTTATTACAAAAATTATCTGCTACTTCCTAGGGCGTATTTACTTCTATGCTTAAAAACCTTATTTTCTTAATTTTTCATGAACAACAGTCTATGTAGTGGATGTTTATCCTCTTTTCCATTATCCCAAAATATCTCTTTAGCTTCTAATTTCTATAATTTTCTGTTTGAATTTCTGTCTAGATCTTTCTCTTGGTTATATCCCCTTTTCCTCTTAAGCTATATTCTTACCACGACTATATTTCTGTTTTTTTTTTCTTTTTTCTTAATGTTTCACCTACTTCTTGCTTACCTCTGTGTCATATATTTCTTCCACCCCCCTTTCAAACTACACGCAAGAGAAGAAATAAAGCGACAATATGTATTAGAGGTGGGATTTATTTACCGTATTCTTTATCTGTTTTTCTCTATTATTGTTTTCTTTTTCACACCCTTCTTTTATTCTCTTACTTCCTTTTATTTTCATTCGTTCATTTTCTGGTAATAAATTCTTTACGTGAGCGTAAGGCCCTATTATGATTATGATTATATATATATATATATATATATATATATATATTATACTTAGATTAGACCGGAATTTCTCATACAATGTAAAGAGTACTGGTTCTTCATTCGTGGAAGGAGATCCAGGTTTTCGAATCAAATTTTGACGTCTTCTGGACTCATGACTGGTTTTACCACGATGTGTGCTCCTCTTCACTTACCTGACCACTGAATGCATAATTCGTTCTTTTTCATTTAACCAAGTACTATAATTTCAAAAAAGAAAAAAAAATAGGATTATGATAAACGACCTTAAAATTGGAATAATCTCTACTATATCATTTTAATCCTCTTACGATTATTTTGTGATAAGATAATTTCTAATAATGGGATTAAATATACTCGATATAGATAGAAACTTCTTCTAGATTGAAAAAAAAAATAATATAGAAAAGTTTGATGCAAATAGACATTCCATCTAGATTGAAAAAATAACATAAACATGCTTTATTCTCATAAGATATCTGGGGTATAGGAATATACCAGTTCGTATTGATACAAGGTATGTAAAAGTCTTTGAAAACCACAATACCTCTTTAATATTTACGTGTGTTGATATCTACTTTTGTATGCTTTTATACGCACACTTCATCTTTCATCATGTGTTGGACAATAATAATCATCACTGCACGTTTCACGCAAAGAATTCTTCAAGTTTAAAATTCCTTAACAATATTAAAGGCAAATCTTGTTTTCATGGCTACTTGTGGAATATGTTTACTGTGCTAGAAGGATTTATTTGTTCCGGACAACCTTTTTGTTAAAACAACTCAAAGCCATGTACTAAATGCGTCTAGGTACTCAAGATAGGAAGAAATGAAATAAAAGTTTATACATTTTTGTGTACGGACGTGTATGTATGTCTCTTAGATGTTTGTGTATGTGTGTGTGTGTGTGAGAGAGAGAGAGAGAGAGAGAGAGAGAGAGAGAGAGAGAGAATTTCTGTATGTTAGAATTTATATTCATGGAAGTACTACATTTTTAAGAGAAGAGAATAGTTTTGGGGAAAAGTAGAATTTTACGGTGAGCACTTAGAAAACTAGTGCTTTAGAAACGAGAGAGAGAGAGAGAGAGAGAGAGAGAGAGAGAGAGAGAGAGAGAATTTCAATATTTTAAAATCTATATTCATGGAAATTCTACATTTCTAAGAGAAGAGAATAGTTTGGGAGAAAAGTAGAATTTCATGGTGAGCACTTACGAGACCAGTGCTTTAGAGAGAGAGAGAGAGAGAGAGAGAGAGAGAGAGAGAGAGAGAGAATTTCTACATTCTAGAATTTATATTCATGGGGGTACTACATTTCTAAGATATGAAGATAGTTTCGGAGAAAAGTAGAATACCATGGTGAGCCCTTGGAAAACGAGAGAGAGAGAGAGAGAGAGAGAGAGAGAGAGAGAGAGAGAGAGAGAGAAATTTCTTATTTTTAGAATTTTATGGTGAACAGAAAACTAGAGCTATAAGAAACAAGAGAGAGAGAGAGAGAGAGAGAGAGAGAGAGAGAGAGATAAGTGCTCATACGCTTTCCCGCTAAGCTATCATCCCAGTGTTTGCATATTTTGACGGGAATATTCCAGAAATAAGGCTATTTGCATTCCTCTCATCACATTTGTGAGGCAACAGTTTTCAGAAAGGAATTACCATTTTCAAATATCTAGGAGTGGATAAAGGAATAAAAAAAAAGGGCAATGCTCGAATTCTCATCCATTTCGTGTTCTTTAAGGACTTTAATATTCGTAGAGCTTCGGATGTTTTTTTTTTTTTTTTTTTTTTTCCAACTTGGACCGCGACATAAATTTTTTACCTTATTCTTTGAAGGAAATCTATAAACCCATCCCTTTTTAGACTTGGTGTTTGAACTATGAGACCTTGTGGTAAAAACAGGAGAAATGGTGACCTTATATAAGTTTTTTTTTTTCTTTTACTCAGACACTAACATAATAATTCTTTTTACCTTATTCTTTAAAGTAAATCTATCAACCCACCCCTTTTTTTAGACTTGGTGTTGTCAACTCTGACTCCTTTTGATGTAAAAACTGAGGAGAAATAGTGACATTATATAGTTTTTTTTTTTTTTTTACTCACACCCCCAACATATTTTTCTAAAATTAATCTTTGAAGGAAATCAATCAACCCATTCCTTTTTAGACTTGGTGTTTCAACCCCGAGACCTTTTGATGTAAAAACTGAGGAGAAATAGCGACCTTTTATAAGAATTGACAAAGGTGAAAACATAGAAGAAAAGCTTTTAAGAATGTTTTATGCTTGACATGATTTATAATGGGCTTCATTACGCTCTTCAGAGAAAAAATAAATATCATCTAAAAAAGAAAATAGTGTTTATAGAATATATGGTAAAAAAATTTATATATCATAAAAAAAATATTCCTACGGAATCCTAACATTAATTTGCATAAAACATTTCATTCAATAATAGATTATTAATGATAAAGTAATATTCCTAATGAACTATTCTAAAAATATTGATTTTTTTTTATTTCAATCTCTATTAACACGAAATAAACTTTCATCTTCCATAGTATTTGTTATGGAATCTGTTTTTCGATAAACTAAAATAGATTATTTGGAAAATGAAACTTTTCTCCACTTTCAATGCTTATTTTATGTTGCTGCCACAGGCATCTAAGACCATTTCGTAATTCATACCTCCCCAAAAGAGAATCTTATCATTTTGGATGTAGCTTTAAAAGATTTACCATATCACAGTTCCATTTATTTTTTTACCAAATCAAGTTCCTGTATTGTATCATGTCCTAAAAACTCATACTCTTTCACGATATTTTTGTACACACTAATGAAAAATAGTTGGGTGCAATTGAAAATACAATAAAGAATTAACAAAAGAAGAAAGGGCATCGGGTTTTTTGGAAGAAAATAATGCATCTTACATCAATACTTTTCAGTCAGTCTATTTGAGCAAAAATCTGAAATAAGAAAAAAATTAAACGAGAATAAGCGAGAGGAACTTGACAAATTAGAACGTTTTTATTTTTTCGTAGAAGACTGTTAAAGGTCATTCTCATCAGAGTAGAAAATGTTTGATAATGGGATGGAAAAAAAATGACATTCCAATGGAGAATTTTACTTTATCCAGTCAAAATAATAAAAAATCAAGGAGCCCGATTATCGCATCAATATGAAGAAAGTAAAATAGTAATAATAAAGTTCTGACAAATACGAAGACAAAAAAGAATTGCTTTATTATAAAAGTGATACTGAATGGAAAATTATACGACCAAGATACTAAAATTTCCATATTGAAACTTAATGACCGTCGAAAAACACTAAATGGGAAAAATAATGTTCCTTTAAGAAATGTGAGTGTTTGTGTGTATATATATATATATATATATATCCTTATATATATATATATATAATACATATATATATATATATATATATAAGGATATATATATATGTATATACATATATATATGTATATATATATATATATATATACACACGCAACACACACACACACACACACATATATATATATATATATACACACACACACACACATATATATATATATATGCGTGTATATATAATATACATATACATATATATATATATATATATATATCTGTGTACTAAAAGCTATTGGGAAATATATACAGTGCAGTATATTAGTTTTTATTCATTCCTTTTTCCACCCGTTGGTATTTAAAAACGATTTTTTTCTTAAATAATATTGTCACTCCTGAAATGGGAAGTATTCATATAGCTTTATCTCTGAAAAACAGAGATGATTGCTTGACGTGAACGTATAGTCTCTCTCTCTCTCTCTCTCTCTCTCTCTCTCTCTCTCTCTCTCTGATTTAATATTCTTTTATCTTTAAAATACAATATATGATATCGGCGTCAATGACCTTAAATGTCAAGATGCCAGAAAACTTTGAATCTCTCTCTCTCTCTCTCTCTCTCTCTCTCTCTCTCTCTCTCTCTCCAACATGCCTATGCCTCTATTGCCAAAATATTGAGAAATATAATTTCCTTTTTAAAAGAATACCTGATTACGACATATTTCTCAAAATATAAAGCTGTTTCATCCATGAAGAATAAAACACACATGGAATCCTTTCATGTCGACAATAAACATCAATACAGTTAAGTTAATCATGTCTCCTGTCTTCAGAAATCTCATTGGGCTTTTATATAATTCTATCAGGTAAGAACTTACGATCAAGAAAGACTTTAACACAGTTTTTCAGCTTCAACTTTTTCTTTATATATTTGCTGAATGTCATTTATACCAGTCTTTTCTTAAAATGTTTAAGAAATCCTGAGAAAAACCTTCAATTGAAAATTAAAAGAAAAGAAGTTTTAATTATCATCCAATTTAGCTTTATACAACTAATCAATTACAAAACTTGATTCAAAGAAGACATCCTTTTAATAACTTTTAATTAAAGCAGACTAAAGACACCCGAATCTCCCGCTAACATTGGAAGTTGTTAAAATGCATGCAAGAACTTCGCCATTCAGGCAAAGGTTGGGAAAATTAGCGAGCATAAGATGAAAGGGAAAGTTTCGGGGGAGTTTGATGTATATAATAATGATCCAGGAAAATTGAAAGGCGTCTGTGGGGTCATATTGAAATATGCAAGCTTCCCGTTATGGATATTTGTTTGAAAACAAAATCTCACATACGATTTTTTTTTTCTTTGTAATTATGGAAATTTCAGAAGCAGATCGAATATTTGCACTTCAAGATTCAGAGAAAAAATACTTAAAGGTTTTTAAATTAAGTTACGCGTTCTAACACAAGAATGGGGAAGAACGTAATAATGAAAATAAAAGAAAAATACGATAGACCTCTCATATCAAGGAAGGTTATATATATGAACTTCAATAATGCAGGTTTTTTAGATATTTTGACCAAAATATTCTCCTGGCTCCTATCTGTGAGAATTCATTATAAGAGAGTACATCCTCCTTCAGTATAATTTCTCTGAGGTGTTAATATATGGATTGTACTTGTTATTGCACCCTTGTTAAATGTCAAATACTCGTGTTTCATAATACACCCTAGAAAAGAAAAAACGCAATATTGTTTTTAGGGAGGTGAATCACTTGTGTTACGATATATCCGATTGATTCTTGATTGATAACGATTGGCATGCCTCATTTGGCATGGAGCAGGCTCCTGTACATGGGACACCCAAGAGAGAGATTGTTTTTGAAAGGGGTCTAACTCAGGGACAGGAAAAAGAACCAGGATGGTGATAATGAGATGAGAACAGCTTTATTGAGCAGTGACTAAAGGGAAGGTGTTCGCAGCTGTAAAATCGACGATTGTTGACAGTCACAGTTCAGAACCCCCAGGTTCCCACCTATTCCGTCCCTCCAAAATTATCCCTTCGCTCACATTGCCATCACTGGCTGAGCCCAAGAGATGAGATATCTACTCATTAGTAATCCTCTGCTATTGATCTTGTAGTTAACTTTATAATTAGCCTTTTTATCCAAATGAAAGTTTATCGGTCAATAAAGTAAATGAATTATACCCAATGTCAGAGTAGCTGGCCTATAAATAGAAATCAATATATTCATAAAAAGCCTAAAAATAATTTGATCTGGAACATCATCAGATGACTTATTAATAAGTATGTCTTACCTCTAACACGGATTGATATTCTTCAAATAAGGAAAGAAATAATATGGGCATTCTTGAGTTAGGTGAGAATGTTATTGATGCAGAAGATAAGAGAAGCATGCTTTACTGATTTATTTAAAAAGAAATAGATTGATATCCTGTGACTTAAAAAAGTTGAAGGGCAATGTTTGGAAATATGGATGAGAAATTATGTTATTTTATCCCAAAATGGCTGAAAGGTCTTGAATAGCTGATGGATTGACAGAGAGACTCAAGGATTAGCTTGAATAGTCAAAAGGTTTTATTCTCAGAACTGCATGGTGTGGTTTTTAGAAGGACAATGGAATAATAAGTGAAGTGAATAAATTTTCTACCTGTGATTTTTTTCATATTAGAACACAGAGAACATCATATAAAAAAGAACAGAGGATTCTGGAAATATATTTTTCTTTAAATGAATGTAAAAAAAAAAAAAAAAAAAAAACATATTTGAGTTAAGATAGGTTTAGGAAAGCTCTTCATCAAATTGAATAAAAAGGGTAATGAGTAGACCTTGAAAATTACCATTTACAATTACCTATGAATGGATAATAAAAATATGAAAAAAATCTAAGATATTAGAGGTAATGCAGAAAATAATCAGACTGTCATCATAATGTGTAAAAGCAAAAGAGGAAAATGAATGAGGATAACATCCAAAGATGATAGTAAACAAAGGAATAACGTATTACCAGGTTGAATAGAAGGAAACAAAAGTTGAAATACAGCAATATGTATAAGTACAACTAATTCCTTAAAAACAAGGACATTCAAAATTAAGAATTTGTATCTCCCTAGAATAAAACTTCAAGTAAAAGAATAAAAAGAAAATCTACACAGAGAAAGAATAACATGCATGATATAAGTAAACCTTTCACACAGATGACACTAGACATGATCTGATAGAGAAAATAAAAAAAAAAGAGTTTTAAAATTCGTACGAATATTCTCGAATATTCTAGTAAGCATTAAGGAAAAAAAAAACTGACTGCCTTTGAAGTCCTTAGAGAAGCATGGCACAAAATATGTTGAAGGGAAATCAGAGACAAAGGACTTCAGTCAAAACGTGCTGTGATAGATCTGAAATAATATAAAATAATAAAAGAAGAAAGACTAGAATACGAGGACAAGAGAAATGTATAAGACATAGAAGTGGAGATGTGGAGAGGGATGCTGGAGAAAAGAATAGATTAGGGTGAAGGAAAAAAATTTAGATTTTCTTTGTGAATCTTCAGACTATTCTACTGGATTTCCAAAGAACAACATTGAATTATTTTCCAATATTATACTCAAGACAGTTAAGATATTCCTAGATACAATTAATTTATTTCTTATTATTAAAACTAGTATGAAGGAGCTCGTTGGCTTAGGTGGTATTAGGAAAAATAATAAGAAAAAGACCATTTATCTGGAGGGAAGTCAGGCAAATCTGTGTGTGAAATAGAACTAATGTAAGTTAGCCTATATAGAATTAGTTGAACTAGCCTACAAATGAAATTTGTATTCGTTATAGCAAACTAGAACGAGTATCTAAGGGGTATTTACATATTTTTCTTGATCTAAGAACTAAACAAAGATATTAATTGGGAAGTAATTGAGACGAAATATATCTGGGCTGAAAGGATCTTAGAAAAAAAAATGGAAATAATAATATCCTAGCATACATAGTTGAAATTTTGACTTCAAGGATTTGTTAATTTCAGAAAGATTGGGTGTTATTCCGGAATCTAGTACCTCTAAGGTTAATTTTTCTATAAATCATGGAAAGAAAACTGGTAAATGAAGCAACAGAGACTAATACGATAACAGGATTTCATTGAATCTCTGATGGAAGAGTCTACCAAAATATGCCAATTAAATAGACATTCTAGAGTGAGCAAAAATCTTAGTAAATGACTTAGGATAATTATTTCAAGTTTTTTTTTTTTTTTTTTTTTTTTTTTTTTTTTTTTTTTTTTTTTTTTTTTTTTTTTTAATAAAATGGATCATTAGAATTATAAGGACTTGATACTTCAGAGTTTATAAAAAAAGATAACTACTAGGTAACTGGATGGAAAAAGTCGTAGAAGTAAAAAGATTATTGACAAGCTTTTCAAGATTTCAATGACAATGTGGTATCCTTTAATGAATATGGTTCAGTGAATGTGGTTTCAGCATATACTTCGCAGATGGGTCGCTAAGAGCAAGAAAAATATTGATTTAAACAAGAGTTTGAAACTACCATTAGAACAGTGATAGGAGAGGAGAAGCTAATCATATGAGCAGATATAAATGGCAGAATATAGAAGAGAAGGGATGTATAAAAGGAGGTACGTGCAAGACAAGAGTTCTGAATTAAAAATGAAGATGGAAAGCATATTTAAGCGAAAAAAAAAGAGCTCTCGTGTATGAACACCTGGTTCCTGGAGTTGGATAAGCACCTGATATACGTATGAAACTTGAGGAGTGGAAAGCTAAATCGATTACATCCTGTTAGAGGAATTGACAAAAACAACGTGATGAACTGTTATGTGATTTTTGGGAGAGTGGGTATTAAACAAGATAGACATGTAGTGATGGATTTTAAATAAGCATAAACCCGTGGAGAGAGAGAGAGAGAGAGAGAGAGAGAGAGAGAGAGAGAGAGAGAGAGAGAGATCTGGAAGTAAGGATCGGGACCTCAAAGGGAAACAAGGGTGAGCAATTTAGGAGGGTCGTGAAAGAGAGATGACCAGAAAGGTTGAATATCTCGGTGGAAGTAGACCCACTTTCAAGCAGGTTTCATTGATGGTTATAGCTGCCTCAATGGCGTTCATTTTGTAGTTGATCCTTTCAATTACTGTAATTTTCCATTTCTTGCCCACTGATGACTATCATAGCACAGTTACTGGCTGCATACAATACTGTTAAGAAAAGGGAAATTAGAGCAATTGATACCTAAACTACAAAATCAAAGTAACTTTTTTCCTTGTTGGGGCCCTTGGGCTTATAGCATCTTATTTTTTCAACCAGGGTTGCAGCTTAGCTAATAATAATAATAATAATAATAATAATAATAATAATAATAATAATAATAATAATAATAATAATAATAATAATAATAATAATAATAATAACTGAGGCAGCTATGATATGAAATGAAACTCGCTTGAAAGGTTGAACTTACAGATTGGACAGGGTAACAAAATAGAAAATATATGGGCGAATAGGAAAGCAATATGTGTAGGAAAGGCTAAGCCATGTAATTTCCCATAGCTTTTAATAACATTCTTATAATATCTCTACTTAAAATAAAAGACACAGACCATTTTTAGAAATTAGTACATTTGGATTTGATTACTGAGATGACTGCCTTTTTTTTTTTTTTTTTCTAAGATCTTATGATTCATAAATATATTTGAATATAAAAAACTAACTTACACCGATGAACATAACAAGGATTTCTGTCAAATCATTGACAACCCCTCCCTAAAAGAAAAAAAAAATTGATAAAAAAGAGAAAAAAAATAAGTTGAATCAATACAATATGAACTTATAAACAAGATCTTCAAGTAGAAAGTATAATTGAAGAAAAGACAGATGAAGGGATAGATGGCAATAAATAACAGCAAGAGAGAGAGAGAGAGAGAGAGAGAGAGAGAGAGAGAGAGAGAGAGAGAGAGAGAGAGAGAGAGAGAGAGAGAGAGAGAGAATTATTACTGGCATATGTAAAGATCTCGAAATATTGCTCCCACCGGCCAGAGCATTCATAATTCGCACCTTCCTTACATTTCTAAAGGAAGTATTTTGTGTCTTGCAATTTATATGTTTTTTTTTTTTTTTTTTTTTGCTTATGCACGCAACATAAATATTGTACCAGAGTGGTATTTAAGGTTTTATTTTCTTGTTTCTTAATCATACAAATAAAATATGTATCAGTGTTATCACAATGAAATTCTTGATACATATATATATATATATATATATATATATATATATATATATATATATATATATATATATATATATATATTATATATATATATATATATAGAGTGTTCATTACCTTAGATACAAAAATATCTCCGAGAACAATAAAACATATATACAATAAAATTAAAAGAAGTTCTAATGTCTTTGATATACCAAACAATATATTCTTTACCTCGGGCACTTCGTCATAATGCATTAACTATTGCTCACAAGAATAAAGAACAAAAATTTCTCGAAAGATATTAAAATATATTGCACACATTTAAATAACATTCAAATAAGTTTTATTCCTTCAAGCAACGTAAATAAATTCCTTTTTTCTTGCTTTGGATACTATCATTTACATTACTCTGGAGAGCTATTGTAAAATTGACGATAGAAGATAAGCTGTGGCGGAAAGACAAATGAAGAAGTTAGATGCTAAAAGATTAAAGGAAAATAAAAAAAAGAATAATAGGGGAACGATGGGAAAAACCGATAATAAGTGAGAAGAAGATACAGGAGGCACTGCAGAACAAGGAATAATTGCAGAAGTAAAACACAGATGAAATGGATGAACGCAGACGAAGGGTTGAAAGGAAATAGCAGAAATAAACATTTAAAATGAGTAAATAGTTGAGATTGTTGCTCTTGAATAAGGAAAACGAGTAAAGAACTGCATATATATATATATATATATATATGTGTGTGTGTGTGTGTGTGTGTGTGTGTGTGTGTGCATATATATATATATATATATATATACATATATATGGTAAATAAGAGAGAATAAAAATGGTGTAGTCAAGGGTAAATTCTTATAATATTGATGAAAAGAGATTTAAACTGATTGTGAGAAAAAAAATTATAGCGAAACAAGGGAGCAGGAGAAACAATCCAAAGATAATCACATATATAAAAAAACTATTCAGCCTTTATAGAAATTACACTGAGCAAGCTAAGATTAGATAAAACAAATGAATATATAAAGCAAATCCATAAAGATAAATAATGCAGTCAGCGACATTCTACAATCGGCATGAATAAGTATTTGAAAATTGAAGGCACATACGAGAATAGATTCAAGGAATCGGACGGACGTGTTTTTGGTACTAACCGATAGAAAAGGTTAACAAAGATTAGAAGTAAAATACGCGAATTAAATTGACTTCTTTCAGTAAAGAGTTGCTAGAGATATACTATATAAGTAGGGTAAATAATAGGATAACATATGTTTAGAAAAGATATAGAAAATAAAGTGCATCTGATGAAATAAATACATGGGAAGAAATAGAGTAAGGATGATGGAATGAGAAAACAGAAAAAAATGGTGTTTAGAAAAGGAATGTCAACGTAAAAAAAATGAAACTGTTTGAGGTGAGGCCCTTAAATATTTAAGTCAAACAAACAAGTCTTTCGTAATTAGGTAGATTGTGTTTTTTTTTTCTTGTTTTTTCCAAACTATTTACTTTATACCAAAAATTATTAATAGATATATTTTTCTGTGGTTATTGTTTATATTTAAACTTTATTTCTTTGAAAGATTCAGTTCACTTGAGAATAGCACTTCAATGTTTATTTTTAAATGTTATAATTGAGTCGACATTTCAGTTCGCTTGTCAAATTGATTTCCTTAGATCCTGCACAGGAGGGATAACATTCTCCCCTTCATCTGTACCAGTATATCAAATTTGATACTGATATCAGATAAACTGACTCATACTTGATTTTAAATCCCTTTGTGTAGCTAGAGACATTGAACTTTAATGAAAAAGAAATCATAACAAAACAAAGATTTACACATAATAGTCCATTTTCTTACCATTTCATGCAGCTTAATGTAAATAATTCTATGAAACTTAGGATTAGATCTGAAGGCTCTGTCTTAGATTATTAACAATGGAGCAGATTGCTTTTCGTGGGAAGAAAAAAAAAAACTATAAAAATTACCACTCCTTAAACTGATGCATTCCTTAAAAATAAGTTCTGTAATGCTTTGAACAACGGAAGTTTCCATGAAAGGTCAACTATTTTATATTGAAATACCAGATTTAGATTCTATTCCTCAGTAGTACATAATATTATCCTTAAATTGAGAGTTAATGTGGGTAAGAGTAAGGTTATGAGATGTACGAGAAGGGAAGGTGGTGCAAGGTTGAATGTCATGTTGAATGGAGAGTTACTTGTGGAGGTGGATCAGTTTAAGTACTTGCGGTCGATTGTTGCAGCAAATGGTGGAGTGGAAGCAGATGTACGTCAGAGAGTGAATGAAGGTTGCAAAGTGTTGGAGGCAGTTAAGGGAGTAGTTAAAAATAGAGGGTTGAACATGAATGTAAAGAGAGTTCTATATGAGAAAGTAATTGTACCAACTGTGATGTATGGATCGGAGTTGTGGGGAAAGAAAGTGATGGAGAGACAGAAATTGAATGTGTTTGAGATGAAGTGTCTAAGGAGTATGGCTGGTGTATCTCGAGTAGATAGAGTTAGGAACGAAGTGGTGAGGGAGAGAACGGGTGTAAGAAATGAGTTAGCGGCTAGAGTGGATATGAATGTGTTGAGGTGGTTTGGCCATGTTGAGAGAATGGAAAATGGTTGTCTGCTAAAGAAGGTGATGAATGCAAGAGTTGATGGGAGAAGTACAAGAGGAAGGCCAAGGTTTGGGTGGATGGATGGTGTGAAGAAAGCTCTGGGTGATAGGAGGATAGATGTGAGAGAGGCAAGAGAGCGTGCTAGAAATAGGAATTAATGGCGAGCGATTGTGACGCAGTTCCAGTAGGCCCTGCTGCTTCCTCCGGTGCCTTAGATGACCGCGGAGGTAGCAGCAGTAGGGGAGTCAGCATTATGAAGCTTCATCTGTGGTGGAAATGTGGGAGGTTGGGCTGTGGCACCCTAGCAATACCAGCTGAACTCGGTTGAGTCCCTGATTAGGCTGAAGGAACTTAGAGAGTAGAGGTCACCTTTTTGTTTTGTTTCATTGTTGGTGTCGGCTACCCCCCAAAATTGGGGGAAGTGCCTTGGTATATGGATGGATGGATGGATATATATATATATATATATATATATATATATATATATATATATATATATATATATATATATATATATATATATATATATATATATATATATATATATCAACTAAAAATTTTGAAGTCAATTGGGTGTGTCATTAAAGTACTGAAAACTATTTGATGATGATAACAAAAGAATATCCCATGCAAAGTTTTTTATTTACACTTTTTAATGTAAACATGAAAAAATAACTCCGTTAGGCAAAATAAATCATGAGCGAAAATATTTTCATTCTAATTAAGCAGAAAACTGAATAAATATTTATTTTTTTAATGCAAGGATGATTAGGGATTTTTTTATATATATATTTTCATTCTAATTAAGCAGAGAACTGAATAAATATTTATTTTTTTGATGCAAGGATGATTAGGGATTTTTTTTATATATATTTACTGAGGCTGTATGTATTAACAAGCTGTTTGGATATCGGCAAAATGTTTTCTTTCAAAATGCTACTATACTGATATCATATTTGAATAGCGAAGTATATATCTAATAAATGAAAGGTGCTAAAGAAAACATGCATTGTTTTCTTTTATCTATATATATATATATATATATATATATATATATATATATATATATATATATATATATATATATATATATATATATATATATATATATATATATATATATATATATATATATATATATATGTGTGTGTGTGTGTGTGTGTGTGTGTGTGCGCGTGTGTGTGTGCGTGTGTAAATATCCCCCGCGAACAACATTTAATGCCGAATTCAATCTTGGGAATGTATATCCACTTAGAATTCATTTTTTGGTGACAGCTTCTGACCGGATGGAGATTCGAACCCCCACCTGTAGCCCGAAAACCATGCCAGCAACGGCTCTACCGACTGAGTTATCGAGAGAGATAAAAGTTTGTGACAAGTCCCCGTACATATTCCTGTTCATAGACTTGAAATAAACCCATCTCCACCATGATAGCTGAATCGTGAGTTTGCTACATGTGGTCATTATTTAAATGAACATATATCACAAGGACCCGTGATTTCAATCAATGTAAATATCACCGACGGACGGCATTTAATACCGAATTCTATCTTTTGAATATATAGCCACTTAGAATTCATTTTATGGTAACAGCTTCTGGCTGGGTGGATATTCAAACCCCCACCTGTTGGCCGGAAACCATGCCAGCAATGGCTCTACCGACTGAGCTATAAAGAGAGATTAAAGTTTATAACAAGTTCCCGTACATATTCCTGTCGAATACAGGAATCTGTCCATAGACTTGAAATAAACCCATCTCCACCATGGTAGCTGAATCGTGAGTTTGCTACACGTGGTCATTTTTTAAATGAACATATATCACAAGCACGCGAGATTTCAATCAATGTAAATATCACCCACGAACGGCATTTAATACCGAATTCTATCTTGGGAATATATATCTACTTGGATTTCATTTTATGGTAACAGTTTCTGGCCGAGTGGAAATTCGAAACCCCACCTGTGGGCCGGATACCATGCCAGCAACGGCTCTACCGGCTGAGCTATCAAGAGAGATAAAAGTTTATGACAAGTCCCCGTAAATATTCTTGTCGAATTCAGGAATCTGTTCGTAGACTTGAAATAAACCCATCTCCTCCATGATAGCTGAATCGTGAGTTTGCTACACGTGGTCATTTTTTAAAGGAACATATATCACAAGCACATGTAATTTAAATCTATGTAAATATCACCCACAAACGGCATTTAATACCGAATTCTATCTTGAGAATATATTTCTCCTTGGTCGGTAGAGCCGTTGCTGGCATGGTTTCCAGCCCAAAGATGGGGGTTCGAATCTCCACTCAGCCAGAAGCTGTTACAATAAAATGTATTCCAATTGGATACATATTCCCATGATAGAATTCGGTATTAAATGCCGTTTTTGTGTGATATTAAATTGATTGAAATCACGTGTGCTTATGATATATGTTCATTTAATAAATAACCACATGTAGCAAACTCCCGATTTAGCTTTCATGGTGGAGATGGGTTTATTTCAAGTCAATAAACAGATTCCTAAATTCAACAGGAATATATACGGGGATTTGTCACAAACTTTTATCTCTCTTGATAGCTCAGTCGGTAGAGCAGTTGTTGGCATGGTTTCCAGCCCACAGGTGAGGGTTCGAAACTCCAACCGGCCAGAAGCTGTTACCATAAAATGAATTCCAAGTGGATATATATTCCCAGGATATAATTTGGTATTAAATGCCATTTGTGGGTGATATCTATATTAATCTAAATTACATATGCTTGTGATATATGTTCATTTAAAAAATTAACACGTGAAGCAAACTCACGATTCAGCTATCATTGTGGAGATGGGTTTATTTCAAGTCTATGAACAGATTCCTGAATTCGAGAGGGATATGTACGGGGACTTTTTATAAACTTTTATCCCTCTTTATAGCTCAGTCGGTAGAGCCGTTGCTGGCATGGTTTCCGGCCCACAGGTGTGTGTACGCATCTCCAACCGGCCAGAAGCTTTTACCATAAAAGGCATTCCAAGTGGAAATATATTCCCAAGATAGAATTTGGTATTAAATGCCGTTTGTGGGTGATATTTACATTGACTGAAATCACGTGTGCTTGTGATATATATATATATATATATATATATATATATATATATATATATATATATATATATATATATATATATATATATATATATATATATATATATATATATATATATATATATATATATATATATATATATTGGCGTGCTACTGTTATAAGCACACATTGAGTATGAGTTGTTTTTCAGATGTATTTAAATGGTACATGAATACATCTTAATAGTTTTTAAGTCTTTATTATATAAAAACAACAGAGTTAAACATCGCCATCACTGGAGGAAGCTGTGTTGGTCCAGATGACCAATTCTGGTGAAGTTTAGATATGAACTGAATAAATTATCGATATCACAGATATCGTATGCTTGGTTTACTTTAGACACGTGACGGAATTGGAAGACACCTGCATCCGGTGACGTCACAAACTTTCACACGATGAGACAATGTGTTGACGTCTAAGAAGAATGTCAATTTGCCGAGGTTTGCATAGGTTTGCATTATACGTCCTGTTTACAATTTGAATGACTACAGCAAATCCCAGGGTTAGCTCTTCCAACCAACATGACATATTACGTCATTTGTTTTAAACATGTAATATTAACTATTCTAATCATTACATAAGCTCGGCCAGCTATCTCAATTTTTTTTTTTTTACAAAAATTTAACAACAAGCCGAAACATGGTTATTAGGTGTGACTGGACATACGTATTATTCTTTGTTTAACTTTAGCCATAATCAACTGAGGACGAATGTCCAAATAGGCACATTAGAAAATAATAACAATAATGCATACAAAAAAGATATTACCAAAGCAAAAAGAAAAATGCATGATAAAACCAAGATCATATATATGGTACATTGCTAGCAATTGATTACATGGTACCAAAAAACAAAATAAATTCTGACTTACATATGATTCGGTAACTTGATAAAGAATAATTGTTACCTTTGTCAGAAACAAACTACTCAATTTTTAGTGCACAAACACGAATTCCTGGTACGTACACGTACCACGGTTTCGTACATATATATATATATATATATATATATATATATATATATATATATATATATATATATATATATATATATATATATATATATAGGGCTGATATATTTTATTAGATGCCCATAGATTCTGTTATATAATTTATTTCATTTATTTTTTTTTTTTTTCTTTTTTAACATTCCGGCTTATATATTTTTATTAGATGCCGAGAGAAAAAAAATGATTTATATCCTTTTTTATTTTATTTATTTTTTAAATGTTGTTTTAAATGTATTTTTAACAATGCAAATGTAGAGAATTTCTTTAATTACATATTACTAGCGTACTAATCAGCTTTTCATACAAACATCTCCCCGACAAATTACTCCCTTAGCGAATGAGGTGGCCACTCAAACAGCTTTGAACTGGATCCAATAGGGGGTATTGTCGGGGCTATGCAACTCATTCCTTTTTAGCTGCTTGCTGTGCCGTAACCTACGCCAAACAAGGAAGTTCACGGCGATAAATATCACCACCGTGAAACACAAACCAGCCAGTAGTATGGGGTGAAGAATTTCTTTATAAGTCGGTGACAGGTGGTCCTTTTCGGTAAGTTTCATCAACCGCTTTGCCACATGTCCCTTGAATGGGAGAGGAAGTGCTGGCATTGTAGAGGTCCACGTGAAGTTCGCGAAGTAGGCTCGTTCTCTGATGATTGTCCGTAGACCAGTCACCATGGAATTCGGGGAAGTCCCGACACAACCATCTGCTGCGACGAATATATTAGTGAAGGACGTGGATCCGTCCGGGCATGATACATTGAAGCCGTCCTTGTCGTATCGTATCCACGAGCCATTATTCAGTCTGCAATTTAATTCTTTATTGTCAAAGGGATAAAGCTCATCCAGACAATTTTCACTTGTATGGGAGAGAGCACCGTCTAGCACTATACCTAACTCGCATGAATCCATTAAGTTTTTACGGAATTCAAATGAGTCAGCTGTACATATTTTTCTATCCATTGCGTCTGAACAGTGAGTTAATTGATTTAAGTCTTTAATGACCGTATATGTTTCCTTGTCTGGGGAAATCAATACGTGTCCTGTCAAACTGGATATTACTGGATTTGAGTGATTCGTCATGAAAGTCGGAAATGGTGATATCCTGTAAGATTGCCAGGCATCAGAAGAATCAAAGGGAATTGTAATCCTAATCTTGTTATTATCTACGTTTACTGTAATTAGGCTGTAATAAAATTCTAACCTATGTTCGTCTAACAAAGGAACATAGCCTAGTTTATCCCTTCCGTTCTTCAGAACTAATTTTAGGTAACGTATAGGCAACAAATGGGGCGACAATACACCTTTAGTTGCTAATGTGATAGCTTCTACATAATCCTTGGATTTCTCAATGAAATGTGTAATTCTGTTATGTATGTGATCTATCTTTGAATCATAATACGTTAATGTTGCCAACAAATCTTGTACTTCCATAATTTGAACGATATTATCTGAATGTTCATTTAATAAATCCATAATTTTATTGATTGAAGCTAACTGATCGTTTAGTTCTGACATAATCAATTTATCTTTATGAGTCAAGAACTCAATTTTCTTATTTTGATTATTAATTTTAAGACGATTGGAAATTCCTAAACCTAAACTTGCAACAGACCCAAAGATGCTTAATGCAGCATAAATGAACGGATTCCGTCTTTCTTTATGTTCGTGTCCTACAGTCCACATCAAAAGGTCATAAGCCAAAGATCCTGTCTCTCCAGTCTTATTTTTCAAGTCATCAGATAGCATCTCTGCAACTTTTAATGTTGATCCAAGCAAACTCTTAGTAGTCAAATGAAAATGTCTTCTATGCAACTCATCCAATGATGCAGAAAACCTTGAAATGGCGGTTCTTAAGCTAATGACATCATTCTCTTGAAGAAAAATTGCTTGCATATTCACTTCTACAATTACGTTAGTTGACGTAACAAAAATGTCTTCTTGTCTTTCAACTATATTGCCATATTTAAAATATATATTTTTAGTCTTAGAACTCATCCCATACGAGAAAAATGTCTGAGCGAACAATATCACTCCCAACAACAAAAAATTCATCTTGGAAACCTGTAACAAGAAAAAATATATGTAATTACTCCTGTATTAAAAAGAAAACTTTTAATCACATAAAACAGAACAGAATTTTCCCTCACTTCTTTTCCTCTCTTTTCTTTTTAATTTCTTATGTGAGCAAATGGTACTATTCTCTCATCCGTGGGTTGGGCTATGTTTTGAATTCTAAACCTATTGGCGTTAATGTTTCCAAAATTTTAAATGGGCCTTCAAACTTAGGTGTTAGTTTATAGTTGAGCCCTTTTCTGACATTGATTTGAATATAGATGTTATCACCCACGGTATATGTTTTAGTTGGTTTCGCTATTTTATCATGTTTCCTTTTCATTATGATTTGTGATTCTTCTAAATTCTTTCGAAGGATATCATATCGACTTATACTTGCATTTATACATTCTTTTAAAGGATTTGATAGATTAGTTGTAGGCGTTAATACATGGAAAGGTGTTCTGACTGGGGTACCATACAATGCTTCATGCGGTGACATTTTAATTGATATATGATATGAATGATTCAGAGTACTCAGTGCCGCCGGTATTGCAATATCCCAGTTGGGGTCTGATCCCCCTAGTGTTACCCTCAATATATTTAATATCTTCCTATTTGCTCTTTCCACTAGCCCATTCGACTCTGGGTGATATATCATGGTATTAATCTTCTTTATGTTGAGGAATTCACACAATGAGGTAAGAAAGTGATTATTAAATTCACCACCCGAGTCTGAGATTATCATGTGTGGAATTCCATGTTTACAAATGTAAGACACGTAAAACTTCCTAGCGCATTCAATCGCAGTTTTAGTTTTAAGCGCTATTAGTTCTGTATATCGAGTTAAAGAATCTATAATTACTAAAAGGTGCTTATTTCCTCTGTCTGACTCGTAAAATCCTGTTAACAAATCTAAATGTATTCTTTCAAAGGGTTGATTGGGCACAGGATAAGCTCCTAGGCTGACAGGTGTTTTCGTATGCCCTTTGTTTTCCTGACATGTGCAACAATTAGCTATGTGTCTTTTTATATCTGTAAGCATTGTATGCCAATAAAACAATGATTTGGCTTTCTGTGACATTAATGAGAACCCAGGGTGTCCATGTAATGGATTTGAATGCAACCAATTCAGGACAGTGGAAATAAGTGAGATTGGTACTACTACCTGGTCGTTAGTTACATGTGGTGTATTGCGGGTTTTTCTTGTCACAGTCCTACACAGAATATTATCTTTGATTATATATTTCTGCTGCTTATACTTTATATATTCCTTATCTTTATGATTGCCTTTCAAAGCATTTATAATGGTTTCTATTTTCTGATCTTTTCTTTGCTCAGTCTGTAACAATTCAGCGCTCCAGCCTAAATCTTCTTGTTCAGATATTGTTTTTACAATAGGCATGGATGTTGATATATCTATTAATTCAGCTAAAGGCTCCGTACAAGATGACACGGGGTTGCGTGATAATGCATCCACAATGATATTTGCTTTCCCAGGTAAATACCCGATTCTTGCGCCAAAATCTTGAATGATCAAATGCCACCGAGTTCGTTTAGGGCTGTGGTCGAAGCCTTTAAAGAACTCTGTTAGTGGTTTATGGTCAGTAAGAACCTTAACGGGATAACCGTAAATTATGAACTTAAAATGCACTAGCGAATTAACAATAGCTAGTCCTTCCTTGTCTATTACTGCATACTTACTTTCGGAAGTTCTCAATTTTCGAGAATAGAAAGCTATCGGGAAAAACTGTTTATCATATTGCTGAAGCAATACCCCTCCTACTCCTAAGTCTGAGGCGTCTGTTGCAATGAAGAATTCCTTACCGAAGTCAGGAAATTTTAAGATAGGAGGACTACACAGTTCATCTTTCAAAGTATTAAATGCCTGTTGATGTTGCTCAGACCATATGAAATCTACGCCCTTCTTCGTAAGATCAGTTAAAGGAGCGGCTATTATTGAATAGTTGCGTATAAAACGCCTGTAATATCCACTACAACCCAGAAATTGCTGTATTCCCTTGACATTAGTAGGTATGGGAAAATTACGTATAGCCGACACCTTATCATGGACTACTTTAAGACCTTGGCTTGACACTATGAAACCCAAATATATCAATTCTGTTTTGAAAAATTCACACTTACTAATCTTTATCCTTAAGTTATGTTGTCTTAATCTCTGTAGCACTAGTTCTAACTTACGTAGATGTTCTTCTAAGGTGTTGGAAAAGATTACAAGATCATCCATATAGGCATGCAATATATCCCCTAACAAGTCTCCAAACACTATGTTAATCATTCTTGTAAATGTTATAGGAGCACAACGTAAACCAAAAGGCATCCGCAAAATTTCATAATGTCCCCTGGCTGTGCTGAAGGCTGTGTATGGGATACTATCTTCTTCTAATGATATCTGGTGAAAGCCTTTAAGTAAGTCCAAACTGGTAAAATATTTATTCTGACCTAACAAAGACAAAATATCGTCAGTACATGGCATTGGGAATCGATCAGGGATCGTTTCCTCGTTTAGACGACGAAAGTCGACGCAGATACACCATGTTCGATCTTTTTTCGGTACAACTATTAAAGGAAAATTATAAGGGCTGTTTGATTTTCTAATGACTCCTTCCTCTAACATTTTACCTACTTCATCATTTATTTCATTCTGGAATTTCATAGGGAGTCTGTACGAGGGTACATATATAATTTTTTTCTTGTCCTTTAACCTTATTTGATGCTCGATCACATCTGTTTTTCCTAAGGATCCATCCGTAGTGGAAAAGACATCTTGATATTTAGTTAAAAGTTCAAAAATTTTCTGCTGAATTTCTTCGTCTTGAATGTCCTTACTGATTTTATTTTTAATAGATCGCAAAAGGGATTCACAGACAATCCGTTAGTTTTCAAAGTATCGGAAAGGATTAATATTTCAGATCCCGGTAGTGTTTTCTTTATTTGCACTATTAAATTCGAAGGTATGTTTGGTTCGATAGATTGCGTGCAAGATGATATTACGGGTGAACGAGAATTCTGCTGAGTCGCGTATATTATTTCTTTATTAGTGAGACAAGTTATTGGTTCTTCAACGTACGTTACGGTTACATTTGTCGTCTCCTTTTTATCCAAAACTGACTTTAAGGTATTAGAAGACTTATAGAATTTCCCTTTGATATACATGCCGTGCTTGGCAGGAGCTAAGATAATGTTCTGATTTCCCATAGATGGGTATCCTATAATTACAGCTGGATACATATTAATGTTTTTTACAACAACAAATGTATCGGCAAACGTGTGATTACCGACTCTGAACTGAATATAAGTTATGCCTATGACGTTTAATTCATTATTTCCTATACCTGAAAGTCTAATTCCTGATTTTTCAATCGGAAAGTTCGAAAACAACAAATGATGCGTCTTCAAATCCATAATATTACGTGGACTACCAGAGTCAAAAAATAACGTAAAGGATTTGTGTTCTAAATTTACAGCATATAAGGTTGGCCGTAACTCATTTTGGCTTATTATTGTATGAATTCGTTGCAAATCTACGGGAGCATGCACTGTTTTACTTAATTCGGCCGTGTGTTTCATAGGAAAATCTATTGTCTCACAATTATCTGATAAAACATTAAATTGATTATTCAATACTATTGATGTTGACATAAATGACCTTGACCCAACATCACTCTCTTCCCCTCTAGAGTTAACTATGTGGTATTTGCTTTGCTCTGCACATTCTGAAAATTAGACTGACCTTGCGAGGTCTGGTTTGACGGCCCAGGCTCAGCGATATTTGAAGAAGTGTTTGTTTGTTTCGGACTCTGAACTGCATTGACATTTTGTTGTTTTTTCTTATTGTTAAAATGAGGATTTTTCTTTTTATATCCATATGGAACTGACTGTGGAATTGACTGTGTATTTCTAGGATATTGTTGTGTCTTACTCGCGTAACATTGACTATAAGAATGCGATGCTGTGTTGTGAACTGAGCAAAATTTCGTTCTACAGTCTGCGCTTATGTGACCTTGACGTTTGCAATTGTAACACGTCACTCCCGCTACTGGACTGTTAATTACGTTCACTGTTTGTGGTTTTGTTTCATTCGTAGCAAAAACTTGAGTTAACACGGGATCGAGATCTGGACACTTGGACATGTGTTTCTTTATTTGTTTATAGACATCCAATTCCGTACTTGCAGGCATTAACTTCTTATCAAAGCACCGCACTAAAGCTTCAGGCAACATAAGTGTCATGCAAGTTAAATACATTAATCGTAAAAAATCTTTCACGGAGATGTTATCGTTAGTAACCCAAGTGGAATTACCTAAAATGTCCTGATATTCGTTAAGCCTATCAGCTATGAGAGCTGCTCTCTCAATAACATTAAGCCGATTCATAGTGGCTTGATTAAGTGTATTTCGTAAAGTTAACACTACATCCAAGGCTTCCTCACCCCCATAGATCGCGCGTAACCTAACTTTGAAATCATCCCAAGTAACTGCTTCTTGAAATGAAACACCTCTTAAATACGCACTCGCATCCCCCTTAGAAAAATCTATAAAACTTTTAGCTTCTTGTAATTGTACAAAAGGATCTACGATTTGTTTGGCATTTAAATGGGCATCAACGGATGAAATCCATGACTCCACATTTTGTGGCAAGAACCCGTTGACCCGACCTTGAAAAGGAAGGATGGCTGACTTGGCATTTACAAGCGTCACAATTGGAGGAGGATTAGCCTGGCCTACACCACTAGGTCCAGGGGTAGGGCTGACAGGAGGAGCCATGACTGCTGTATTTTTTTTTTCTATCTCTTTGACCCCTTTCAATTCTATCAAAATATCTATATGAGTACAGACGCCCACTGCGTAAACGCATATGTATAATAAGATTCCCCCAACAATGTTACTAATCCCAAAACATTTCCCTAAGAGTTTCTGAAAGAAAAAGCAATTAGCACAAAGAAAGAAAAATTCTAAATGAGAATTCGGAGTTTCTTATAACAAAGTTTAGGAATTCACTCACCCCAGTAATAATTGACTAACGACTTGTGATAACTACACTTCACTGCCCAAACTGAAATGAATACAAAATATCTGTACTTAGCTTATATATG
>NC_090740.1:51027887-51032750 GCF_036898095.1 Palaemon carinicauda
GCTCGTCGAGCCTGGCTCGACAACCCTGTGTTTGAATTGATGTTTGAGCGTGTAAACGGGCCATTTGGTTGTTGAGCGCGCTCGTCGATCGGCTTGATGAAAGTCAGGCTCATCTTGACTTTTGTGGGCGGAGCTACATTTTTTGACGAACGGTGTGAACGTGTGAACCAGTGTCGAGCATCGAACCTCAATTGTTATTCAAATCTGCTAGACTCTAGAGGAACCATCATTAAAGAAATTGATTATGGCTGCCATTAATGAAAGCAAGAATGAGAAGGAAGTCGTACTTGATTTCATACATGCATATCGGGCTCATCCAGCTTTAGGGAAAGTTAAGGGGACAATTTGAGGGTTATAGTATTTATGCTCGGATTTAAATGAGATTTGATACACACATTAAGTACCTTACAGTAAAGCTTCTCCCCAAATTTTATTACCATACCTTTTTGATTTTTTGAGTTAATGGAGTTTTTTTTGAAAAAAAAAATGGTTTTTTTTGCAATTTTCAAAGCAATATAACTCAAAAACTATAAGGAATATAAAATTCAAATCCCTTATTATATGCGTTAAACGGAAAAAAAGATATCTTAACACATTTTTTAAAGAAATCACGCTTCATTTTTTTTAATTCTTGAAAAACACTCAAAATTTTGGAAAATTTTTCATAAAACATATTATGAAAAAAAAATAAAAATTCTATTTAGGCCATATTTTTTTATACAAGCATTAGAAGTATTTTGCATTTAACAAAACTGTTTTATCTTTATAAATAACCGAGTTCTATAACTTTAAAGTTAAAAAACAAGTTTTGACATAATCGCAGGTAAAGATTAAATGTTGTAAATTTAATTTCTTTTAACCATTTTTTCCTCTGTGTTCTAATTAATATTTTATTGGTAATTTATCTTGTTTCCTATGATGACATCGTAACCTTAAAATGTAGAAATAGGATAAAAATATTAAAAATATATCATAAGGAGCCCCAACCTTGTAGAAGGATTGCTGGTACCCAGTCCCCTCTCACCCACCTAGCTCGTGTTTCATATACTATTAGGTGATAATATGTATCTGAAGGGTATCATTTGGCACCACCAGACTCTTTGTAGCTGGGTTTGCAATCTAAAATGCCCCAGCTTCATAATCATTATGATTATATACCTAAACAATATGGGAAAACCAGACGAAACCAGACATACATCCTTCCTCACTCGTGTTTCAAGGCTACTGGCGGCTGTAGGAAGATTGGAGAAGTACAACGCCAACGTCGCCAAGGTTCTAGCTCATGCTGCCGGCAGAAGGGAAAAAGCTTGTACTATCAGCAAAAACAACCAAATTGAAAATGTCTAAATTTTTTGCTGAGATATTGATATTTGAAGTAAAGAGGTAAAATTATACCCCCTGTCAGCTGCAGTTGGGCATTTAAATCCACGAGTATTACGCAATTAAAGGTCCGTGCGCCTGGCACCAATGCGTAACCACGGCATCCGACATCGGGAATGCGTTTGAGAAGGGTATTTCATTATCATAAGACAATAAAAAAAATTTCCCATTTTTCATCATATAACCCTGAGATTGTCCCCTTAAATCAAAAGACTATTCCAATAAAGTAACCAGAAACAAAGGAATAGCGGCTCTGCATGAAATATTGAAAGAACTCGAGTCTGACTGCACGCGAGACGCCGTGACAAAGAAAATAAATTCTTCCGGATGCTAAATAGCATAAAGTGACATTCGGTCTTTCATGTGGAGTTATGGCCTTCCTCATAGTTGTATCTTCATAAGTAATGAAGATACCCTTACTCAAAATAGTGAAAGTTTTTGGCGGGAACTGAAGGAGCCGGTAAAACGCCATTGTAATTGGTGTTAAATTGATATTGATACCAATATCTTTATTGGACTTTGTTACAATAAAAAAAAATTATAAACCTTATTGGTACTGCCTAACTTCATTAAGCATGAAGCTTTTACATGGACCAGATTTAGTTAACATGAAAAATAAAGACATGCAAGTGTTATGACCTAGTTGAAGACGCACCGCAGTATTTGTCTCGGGTATTGTTCATTCGTAATCACCGACAGTCACCTGTATCCTCCAGAGTCTAAAACACAGTGTGTTCTCTTCCACCTAGAAGATTCTGAAAATCTTGATCTCCATCCTTCAACGTCTGCAACATCTGATTCCATTTAAGGTAAGTGAAGTGATTTACCAAAAGGTTACGGAAATAGGGGTGATAGGATGATAGCGGCCACCTGTATGTATTATTAAGTCTAATTTAGAATACGACAGTGTAAGGGGGGTTGCAGGCAGCGTTAAACCCACCCCCCACACCCGTTACATAATTAGGCAAGGAAACTGCTTGTAGATTAAGTTAGGGGGTAAGTTTAGGTTAGTTGATGCCTAACTTTAATGAAAGCGTGGGGAACTGGCCGCTGATATACAAAGGCTCCCGGAAATATTCGCCGATATACCCCTTTATTAAGTATATATAGTTGATAATTTAACATCGAATTACTACCCCACGGGACTAACGGGCGTAGCGAAACATAGGCCGCTTGCCAGAACATAGGAGCAAGTAGACAGGGTTTAATCGCGAGAAAAGACCATTATAAAATTAGCTCAATTGAGTAACAAGGTATTTGTCTTCCACCAAAGATCCCCGATTTCACTATCTGGAACCCAATTACTGCAGTTATTAAGGGGTGCTTTTATCTCCAAATAACAACAACAATAATAATTTATTATTATTATTATTGTCATTATCGTTATCGTTATTATTAGTTTCTGTTATTATTATTGTTAGTTATTGTTATAGTTAACAATAATAAAATTATCATTATTATTATTAATATAATTATCATTACTATTTTATTATTATTTTCATTATTAATATTACTATTAATATTATCATTATCATTATCATTATTATTATCATCAGAAAGGTAAAGCTGGTTTTGTTATATTAAGTGAATTAAAAAAAAAAAGATAAATAAAACCCCACGATATTAAGATAAAGTTGGAAATAATGTAAAACAAAAAAGTAAATGTCGAATAAGAGATTTGTGATACCAATTTCATTGCAAGCCATGATCCGGTGTAATTCAATACTTAATATTTATTAGCCAATCAAGGAGCTGAATGTTATGTTTTACGAAGTTTCAATGAAATACTCATATTAACTTTAACAGTTTTTTTCTTTTTGGTGGGGGGAGATTACATAAAAAAAATCAAAGTTTAAGTAAAGTTCTTAATGTAATACTTGATTGGTTGGCGATCTCTAAAACCAGTACTACTGCATTACATTTTAAGGTTCTTCAAATGTCACGAGACTTTAGCCAGATATACCAGTTATTCTCAGAGAAAGTCCATGAATTCGTTTTCGCATTTCTCGATGGATATAACCAGATTATCACTTGTTCGGTTAAAGCATGAGTTACTAGTTTAAAAAACCGAGTTACTGGTTTAAAGGCTTAAGGGCTGGTCATGAATGGCAGAGGCAAGGGGCAGTGACATTGCCCTATCAAACAGGACAATTACCTAGAGACTGACCTTATATACATATGATCATCGCCAAAGATCCTCAGAATCCAAGAAAGACCAAGGAGGGCCATACAATGACTGCAGATGACTCAGCAGACAGACTTATAAGGTTCCACAAACCACCGATCCTTAGCTCACAAGGATGGGGAGGTTGCAGCGAATAAAGAAATCTATAGATTTTGAGGGAGACTCGAACCCCAGTCCGGCATTCACCAGTCATGGACATTATCACATCGGCCACCACAACAGTGAATTGTAATAGAACCAGATGTGCCAACGCATGGCCACCAGTTTGTTTCAGGTTGTAATCGAAGTAAAAAAAACAAAAAAACATTCAAGCAATAACGATAAGTTAAAAAAATATATCAAAAGTCAGTTACAATAACAGAATCCATAATATTCTTATCAAAGCGATCCAAATGATATAAAAATTAAATCATGGCGAGTAAAACTCCATATGTTTTGACATTTTTAAGCCGCACAAGTAATGAAAAATTAATTTTCTCTCTCTCTCTCTCTCTCTCTCTCTCTCTCTCTCTCTCTCTCTCTCTCTCTCTCTCTCTCTCTCTCTCTCATATGCCTTGATATTTTCCTCATCTGATATTATAAAATCCCTCAGAGACTTATCAAATGTATATTTATTCGAGTGCCCTGTATTTGTAAGCTTCACGGGATCTTGTAAAATGCAAGATACACGAATTTATCAACTGACTTTTAAATGTGCCCTTTATTTTCAAGAATACTTTATTGTTCATGTGAGATTCATAGTTTCTTTGTGTATATTTTCACACTGAAATTTAACGCCTAGTTTTTGGTTTGTTTTTATTCTTAGTAGAAAAGGATTATCTGGGAAGTAATCTATACTTCCTAAGCTCTTATTTACTTAAAGTGAAATCATGAATTTTCATTAATCATATATAGTATTATCGATAATTTCTTTCATGTAGCTTGTAGTAGGAATATGTATATCTTATAATGAGAGAGAGAGAGAGAGAGAGAGAGAGAGAGAGAGAGAGAGAGAGAGAGAGAGAGAGAGAGAGAGAGAGAGAGAGAGAGAGAGAGAGAGTTAACAAATTTTGAGCGCGAAATAAAACTTAACTAAGAAAGGTCTGGACAGTGTGCAAGGGAATGTGATGGAATTTTAAAATTTTAGAGAGAGAGAGAGAGAGAGAGAGAGAGAGAGAGAGGAGAGAGAGAGAGAGAGAGAAAGAGAGAGAGTTCACAATAAATGATAAGAATGAATGAAAATCTCTTTAGAAAGATATGGACAGTTTGAAAACGATTGTGGTGGAATTTCCAAAGAGAGAGAGAGAGAGAGAGAGAGA
>NC_090740.1:51048250-51058250 GCF_036898095.1 Palaemon carinicauda
TTCATTAGTAATAGATGGTGTAAGGCATGGGAATAGATGAAAATGATGTTAGAGCACTTGAAGATATTTATACAGGAAGTACATAAATCCTAAAACTACTTAGAGATATTGAGAACATTCTGATTGAGAAAGGAGTTCGACTAGGGAGACCGAATCTCTACCAAATTATTCACTATATGCTTAAAACTTTTTAAATAACTAGACTGGGAAAATGTAGGAATGACCATTGCTGAGGAATACCCTAACCACATAAGATGTACAGATGAATCACAGGAGAAGCTCTAGAAGATAAATAGAAGATTTGAAAAGAGAAAGCAAAAATATAGGATTGGAAAAAAAATATGAGTAAAATTAAGTAAATTTCAATGAAAATGTATATAATAAATAAGGTTCATGGAGGAACCTTTAAAATGTATATAACAAATAATGAGAAACCTTTAGAGATAATTAATGAACGTAACCACCTAGGACAGACAATAAGTGATTCCAAAGGACATGAATTAGCAGAAGTCTAAGCATTGGATGAAGAGCTTTTGGTAGAAAAAAATTAGAATATAAAAAGTAAAATGCTAATTTCTTTAAAACGGAAAGTATTTATTCAGATGGTTCTACCAGTATTAACTTGTTCATCAGAAACGTAGAGCCTTATCAAAGCCTTAAAAAAATAAGATAGTTACAACTGAAAGACCTATGGAAAGAGTAAAGTTGAGAATAACATTAGGAGACAAAAAAAAAAAAAAATAAAAGGCAGCATGGATACGAAAGAAGACTAGAGTAGAGGAATATCTAACATGAGAAAAAAAAATAAAGATGAGATGGATATGGCTAGAATATATCATGAGAATGGCAGATAATAGGTAAAAATGAAGACTAATAGAATCAGTCATCAGAACTTGGAAACTAAGATGGACAAGGGAAAAAAGACGATGAATTGACCAGATAAGAAAATTTGCATGTAAAGAAGAACGTAAAAATACCATAAAAGGATGGGAGTGGAGCGACTTGTCTAAGGCCTTTGTCCTGCTATGGACTATCAACGGTTTTTTTATGATGATCATATATATATATATATATATATATATATATATATATATATATATATATATATATATATATATATATATGTATATATATATATATATATATATATATATATATATATATATATATATATATATATATATATATATATATATATCCAAATAAGCCATATATATTTTGATATATTAATGTCTGGATTCTCTTAACGACCTCCGGATCAGAGCCCCAGGCGAAATCTCACAAAGACAAGAGCTTGGCTCTGATCCCGAGGTCGTTAAGAGAATCCAGACATTAATATATCAAAATATATATGGCTTATTTGAATATGAAAAACACGTAAAAATGTGCAAAATTTATCATATATATATATATATATATATATATATATATATATATATATATATATATATATATATATATATATATATATATATATATATATATATACTCTTTCGTATATACCTGTACAGACACTCACACACATTTATATATATATATATATATATATATATATATATATATATATATATATATATATATATATATATATATATATATATATATATATATACATATATATATATATAGATTGTGTGTGTTTGTGCAGTTGTGATTTTGTTTTTGTTTAAATGCCTGCTTGGTCTATATTGATTACATAATGGGTTTATTTTCAAGGATAGCAGATACCATGAATTTATTTTATCAGTATTGGTGTTATACTTTGCAAAAAATATCGAACTTACCTGCTGAAAACACCATTATTGTAAACTATGGGAGTTTTCACACGATTCACGAACACGCCATAACTCTCTTTAGACAGATTGTTCATATTTTTCGGATTTTTTTTTTTACAGCAAAATAATTTAGATAATGGAAGTGAAACGTTTTGTATATCAATTGTTGCTATACTAAATCTTAACTTATCTGACAAAACTTATTTCATATTCAATGTCAAAATATTCCCATCGACTGATAGAAAATTACAATGTTGCTCTTTCAGCTAATCTGGCCGGGATTATTAATTTTTTCATATCAAGATAAAAGATTATTTTTTTTTTTTTGTATCAAAGGGAAATACTACTACTATGAATAGTGGGTTGGTCAGGTCACCAACTACCCGTTGAGATACTACTGCTAGGGAGTTATGAAATTCTTTGACCAGCCAGACAGTACTACATTGGATCCTTCTCTCTGGTTACGGTTCATTTTACCTTTGCCTATACATGCACCGATTAGTCAGCCCTAGTCTTTACATATTCTCCTCTATCCTCACACACCTGACAACACTGAGATTACCTAACGATTCTTCTTCCCTCAAGAGGTTAACTACTGTACTGTAATTGTTCAGTGGCTACTCTCATCTTGGTATGAGTAGAAGGCTCTTTTTAGGTATGGTAAACAGCTCTTCTAGGAGGACACTCCAAAATCAAACCATTGTTCTGTAGTCTTGGGTAGTGAAATAGCCTCTATACCATGGTCTTCCTCTGTCTTGGGTTAGAGTTCTCTTGCGTGAGGGTACATTCGGGCACACTAATCTATCCATTTTCTTTTTTGTTCTTGGTTTGTTGAAGTTATTTAAACTTTAACAAACCAAGAACAAAAAAGAAAATGGGAGATATTTGTTTTAATTTTGTTAAAGTTCTTAAAATATTAAATTTTTCTTTGTTTCCTTCCCTCACTGGGCTATTTTCCCTGTTTGAGCCCCTGGGCTTATAGCATCCTGCTTTTCTAACTAGGGTTCTTGCAGTGGTAATGATAATGCTAATAGTATTAAACGATTCATTACTCGTAGGCTCTTACATCAGATGTTCCCTACGCTATGGCCCGAGATCAAATAAACATGATTCTGCTTTGTTATTCAGATACCTGTCAACATAAAATATTAGATAATTCAATTATAATGTAATAAATTCTAAATTTAGAGTCCCTCATTTATAGGGGGACACAAGATGTCTATTGACTATTGAGAATCATGATAATATACAGCGGAGATATCCCATTTGTATGAATTTATAACGGACATCCATACACATTCAAACTGAAATCAACATAAATACACATCAAACAACCATTCTACGTATACAAACAAACATGCACACATATACACCCGAACTAACGACACGTACATACATACCCACACCAATCAATAGATATATATATATATATATATATATATATATATATATATATATATATATATATATATATACATATATATATTTATATATATACATATATATATATATATATATATATATATATATATATATATATACATACATATATATATATATATATATATATATATATATATATATATATATATATATATATATATATATATATATATATATATATATATATATATAATTGCATACATTAACTATAAACTTTTACTTATAGAACAATCTTTGTGTATATATTATCATTATACTATATATATATATATATATATATATATATATATATATATATATATATATATATATATATATGCATACATTAACTATAAACTTTTACTTATAGAATAATCTTTTGTGTATATATTATCATTATACTATATATATATATATATATATATATATATATATATATATACAGTATATATATATATATATATATATATATATATATATATATATTAAAGAGAGAGAGAGAGAGAGAGAGAGAGAGAGAGAGAGAGAGAGAGAGAGAGAGAGAGAGAGAGAGAGAGAGAGAGAGAGAGAATTTAAAGAAAATCTACCTTGGTGAATGACACGAAGAAAGCCTATCAGTGACACAAAGAAACGAAATAAGAAAAACATAATTAAAAGAAACAGGAATGGGAAAGCTCTTCTACACAAAACAGATAAGTTGGCATATGAATCAATCATGATTCGATTCTTCAACATTTGGTTACCTTGAGACCGTGGATTAACTGACTGCACTGCTCCTGGGGGACGTGATCACTAATGGAGACAACGAGGCCTCTGTATTCATTATTCGCCAGAACAAGATCCCCAGCTTGACCCTGAGGGAGTGACCCAAGCAGGAGGAAGCAAAGGAAGTTCACAGCTGCCCTCATTTTCATGCATTCATTTAAGCTGGGTGAGAACTTAGGAGTTCCAGGTGAAAAGTTGAGAACGGTTTTCTCTTTTATGGGTTTCCTCGTAATTGTTTCCTCGATCCGTGTATTTATTTACGTATGACCCTTTATTCTTACTATTTTCTGTTTAGAGAAAATCATTGTCAATGTATTTTCTTTATATTAACACGTTCTCTTTGGCCAGCAAACTTCTAAATGGAGCTATATGTAAGGTTCATACAATGTTGGCAATGAGTTATGACAATTCTATGGAATCAAAAGATCCGAGATATTCCTTGTTATATTTTCCATGAACATTTGTATGCCTTCTTATGCCAATACATCTGTTGTAAAAACAAAAGAAAATTCCACTTTAAACACAACACATGAAAGTCTTAAAAGTACCACGTGTCTATATTCACACTCAATATAAATATTGCATTTCCATTTGGAAATAGTTCACTTTTAGAACAAGAATGCAATGGAAAACACTATGTCACTACCAGCAGATGGCTTTTTCATCCTTTCCTTTGTTTTTTTCTAGTCTTTCGGTATCGATAAATAGTTTTTCCTGGAAAAGTTACCACTTCGCTTGCCAGGGAATATGCATCTCTCCTGTTCGCGACGTGCCATTTACTGTAAACGGTTCAAGTTTTAAATTTTCTCAAGCTAGATAGCATTGTTTTTCTCTTTCTAGAAGCATTTGTTATTCAGAGATACTTTAATGCATATATATTTCAATGCCTGGAAGTTCTAGAAATAAAAGTCACGATTTACACCAATAAGAAACACGTGAATATCACGCTCTTTTACTTTCGAAGATTTATTAACTTTGCACAAAATATAACAGCTTTTGGCTAGAGATTAAATTAACACCAAGAATCTATCAATATTTCGAAGTATTTCCAACGCTTTTCATCGGTCAAATCAAAGTGCATTGCATCGGGCGCCGAAACTCAGACCCGTACGGAAGAGCTGGCGAGACACAACCGACCACGACTACCTTCTACGCCGTACTGGCAATGCGCCATGGTGGCCGACGGCGACGAGCCGAGGGAGGCATGGAACACTAGGAGAGAAGAAGGATCCAGTAACCAGCGGTGGGGAATTGAACAGCTAGACGCAACCCCACCACCCCCTCCGTTACACCTGTGGTACTCCAACAGATGGAAGTTGGAACCAACCATCCTCCAGCTGAGGGGGAGCGTAAAGAGCCCCTTTCGTTGGCTCCAGTCCCGCCCAATCCAGGTAATCACAGTCCAGCGCATGGAGCCTTATTGGATGGTCTCATAATACCCAAGTTTTTCGCCAGCGAACAACTGGGCCAATTAAAAGTTACAATGCGAAAGCGTGTTGCAAAGCTATCGAAGTGTAGTTTTCCTTGTGTGGTCAGAATATTTTCCTCGATCGTCGACGTAGATTTTACGGAAACTGCTTTCCGTTAACTTTGTATATAATCTCATCAAGGCTTTTACACTCTTGTGCAGACTAAAGTATCAAGTGCTACAGATTGGGCAAGATAAGATACGCCGAACTAAAAGTGTTTTAAGAAGTAATACAATAGAGACGATGTGAATCAATGGAGGGAAATTTGCCTGTTCCTTAATTAAAAGGAATTGTGCTTTCATTGGTTATTTTTGAGATATAAAAACGAGCTTCCTTCCCCTTTGCTTATAAAAAAGTAGAGATGCCTTCTTACACATGCAGTGCCTTGTTATTTCCTTCCCTTCTCTATATGAAAGAAAAGATCAATGTTAGTAGTATTAGATATTTATTAACCATGACCAACAATATAAATGCATGTTTCAAGTAATTATTTTTTTTTAGAAATTTTGTAAAAAAAAAAATCGCTCTTTTTTTTATACCGAACTTTGCAAAGTAAATGTAAGAATAAAAGTCAAACATTACATAAATTACTTCTCCCGATCAATGCAAACATTACCCAATTTCATTACATGCAAATACCTCTGTTTAAATTCTTCTTTAATTAAACAGTTATTTTCTGGCCACACTTAGGACGAGAGCTATGAGGGTTTGCACTAAAAAGCTTGGTAGGACGGAATTAAGTTTTATATGCAAATCCTTATTTGAGGTATCGAATTAATGAGAAGTCAAATCCCTTTTTGAACATAGGAATGAAGAAAGTAAGAGAAAAATATTTTTTCTTTAAGGAAAAGTGATACAGAGTAAGAGGGGAAAAAACAAAAACAAATGGGGCGGGGACGTTGATTGAAGAAAGAGCCAATGAACGGGTTATTGTTTTTTTTTATGTTGAACAGGCTGGCATAAGTCTCTTTTTATAGTTTGATTATGCAAGATCTGTTTTAATGTTGTCCCTGTTCATAAAAAGTGTTATTTTACTATTCTTATAGTTTATCTATTTCCTTATTTCTTTTCCTCAATAGGCTATTTTTGCTTGCTGGAGTCCTTGGTATATTAAAATCCAGCATTTCCAACTATGGTTGCATCCTAGATAATAATAATAATAATAATAATAATAATAATAATAATAATAATAATAATAATAATAATAATAATAATAATAATAATAATAATAATAATAATTTATAAATCTTAAACTTATCTGGTGTCATTATATTCATTCTTTTAAAACATGGTCCAGAATTTATAGATTAATGATATTAATGATATAGTGGGAAAAATAAATAATCATATTAACGATCATAATCTTAGAAGATGATATATTGTAGTCGCACAAGAAAAAATCGAAGGATATTCTGAAAATGATGACTTTTTTTATTTCAAGGAAAACAATAATTCAATATAAAAAAAAAAAAATCAAAACGGTAGCTTCAAAGACGTTATGCCTTGCAGTAGTTGGTTGAGATTGGATATTGAAGGCATCAGATGTCAAGTTTCGGTTATGTATCTCAATAAATCTAATGTTACACACATCTTAAACAGCTTAGGGAACTGCTGTGCTATCGTAATCGTAACATATTCCGAAGAACTGGTGTGTAACTGTGAAAAATCCTAAATAATTAGGGGAACTGCTGTGTTATTGAAATCGTACCATAATTGAAGAACTGGTGTGTAACTGTTGCAAATCTTAAATAACTAATAGGATTGCTGTGTTATCATAATCATTATATTATCCGAGGAACTGGTATGTAACTGTTACAAATCCTAGATAACTAGGGGAACTGCTGTGTTATCATAACCGTAACGTATCAGAAGAACTGGTGTGTAGTTTTTACAAATCTTAAATAACTATGGAAACTGTTGCGTTATCATAATCGTAACATATACGAAAAACTGGTGTGTAACTGTTATAAATCTTAAATAACTAAGGGAACTATTGCGTTATCATAATCGTAACATATCCGGAGAACTGGTGTGTAACTTACAAATCCAAAATAATAAACGGAACTGCTGTGTTATTAAAATCGTAACGTATCTGAAGAACTGGTGTGTAACTGTTACAAATCCTAAATAACTAAGGAAACTGTTGGGTCATCATAATCGTAACATATCCGAAGAACTGGTGTGTAACTGTTATAAATCTTAAATAACGCAGGGAACTGCTGTGTTATCATAGTAGTATAATAGCCTTTGTACCATGGTCTTCCACTGTCTTGGCTTACAGTTCTCTTGCTTGAGGGTACACTCGGGTACACCATTCTTTCTAATTTCTCTTTCTCTATTGTTCAGGTTTTTATAGTCTGTATAGGAAATATTTATTTGAATGTTGTTACTGCCCATAAAATATTTAATTTTTCCTTGTTTCCTTTCCGCACTGGGTTATTTTCCCTGTTGGGGCCCCCGGGCTTATTGAATCCTGCTTTTCCAACTAGGGTAGTAGCTTAGTAAGTAATGATAAAAGTAATAGTATTCGAAGAACTGGTGTGTAACTGTTAAAACAACTGAACGAATTCCTACTCAGAGCAGAGACACGCATGCATTATTACAATAGTGTTTCCTCGATTTTCAGAATGCAGCTAGATAATCTTCGTGCGGCCAATGACCGATTGTCAAAACTTTTCATGCAAGTTCCGTTAGTCAAGTTCCTTTCCTTATGATTTTGATTTGCTTCCGAAAAACTTTACTATTCTAAGTAAACATATTTTGGATATATCTGAAAGTTTACTTACTTTTGTATTTTCGCTTTTTTATCGTTAAGGATAATTCCGTTTTTATAGTTACTAACTTCATAACATCAACATCTATTGTAATTCGTTGAAACTAAAGTGGATATAGGAGGAAAACTCAGATCATGTGTTTTTATAATTCTTGTGTTATTATGAAATGAGTCCTTTCATAAATTAATGTTAAATTTTCATTTTCACATGATATGGTTCTATCAAAAATTATACTAATATTTGAGAAAATGTATCAAATTTCTTATCATAGCGATGGATGAAAATTGAAAATGCACAATAAAGGCATTGCTCAAAATCTGCCTCGTTTGTTTCTTTTATTCGGTAAAGAGATATAGTATCATCATTAAAGTAGGTCAAATTGGTTGAGTAGAATTCAATGGTAATATATATTATGTTTATAAAAATATATGTTCCAAATTCCATTTGCTATAGGGTATCTAGTTTCCTTGAAAATAAATATAAAATAATTTTATATCCAAGAGTTTCGCTGGTCAAGTTGGTAGATTGGAATCCTATATTAATATAAGTAATGTTTATAAAAGTGTATGTTCCAAAGTGATTTCTCATAAACAATCTAGTTTCCTAAATATATATATATATATATATATATATATATATATATATATATATATATATATATATATATATATATATATATATATATATATATATATATATATATATATATATATATATATATATATATATACTCTTATATCTGAGAGTTTTGTAGGTCAAGTTGGTAGAATAGAATCCTATTAATATATGTGATGTTTATAAAAGCATATTTTCCAAATTGCATTTTCTATATAGGGAATCTAGTTTCCTCAAAATTAAATATAGAATACTTTTATATCTGAGAGTTTTGCAGGTCAAGTTGGTAGAATAAAATCCTATGGTGATATTTATTGTTTATACGTTTCAAATTCCATTTCCTATAGAGAATCCAGTTTCCTAAAAAAAATAAACAAAATTATTTTATATCTGAGAGTTTAACTACAGGAAACGGAAACACGGGAAATGGGTAAAACGGCTGTCTTTCTAGAAAGGAAGCAGTTGACCAAATGATGGGAATATTTCCCACAGTAATGACTTGTCAGGGATCATACAGTTTCACACACGAATATCACATAGTCGAACCGGCTTGCTTCCAACAGTTGCGCATTTTGGTTTATTCGTTTCGTCAATTTTTTGCTCTGTGTTGATAGTAACGTTTGTGAGCTTAAAGTATTGATATGCATACCCAAACACCTTATTGTATGTATGTATGTATGTATGTATGTATGTATGTATGTATATTTATATAAATAAATAAATATATATATATATATATATACTCATATATATATATATATATATATATATATATATATATATATATATATATATATATATATATATATGTATGTGTGTGTGTGTATATACATGTATATATATATATATATATATATATATATATATATATATATATATATATATGTGTGTGTGTGTATATATATATATATATATATATATATATATATATATATATATATATATATATATATATATGTATACATATACAGTATATACATATTTATATATATATATATATATATATATATATATATATATATATATATATATATATATATAAATATATATATATATATATGTATATATATATATATATATATATATATATATATTGGTGAGATTGTTTAATGTGTGTTTTGTGTTGTCAATGGTACCAGTAGATTGGGTCTGTGCATGTATTGTACCACTATATAAGGGT
>NC_090740.1:51068250-51074308 GCF_036898095.1 Palaemon carinicauda
TATATATATATATATATATATATATATATATATATATATATATATATATATATATATATATAAGAAGAGGATAACCCAAAACTTTAAGCATAAGTATGATCGTAAATAGGGCTTGTTTGTCTGAAAGAAAAACATTAGATGCCACTTTTAAGATACCGAGGTATCAAAGTCATAAAAGCCTGTATTACAAATCAATGACATTAGCGTTAGAAACGCTCGGCACACATGTCTGCACTTATGCTAGGTTCACCTTCGGAAATGGAACAGTCTGGATGGGCAACACAGTGCCTTCACTTAGTTTGTAGTACAGTATGTAACTACACACTCACCCTGGAATTAATCGTCCCAATTAAGACCACTGTTCCTCGCAGAGTTAAACAGTAGGGTTAACACCGCGACCCACTGCTACCACAGATCTCTTTTAGTTCCTCTACTTGCTTCGCATAGTGGTGAAAGAACACTCTGGAAGACTTCCAGCCAGTGTATGAACGGAGATGTTCAAAATCCATGCAATTAAAGAAATTTAAGAATGAGGCAACTTTCCTCGGATCGTAACCTGCGGGTGTATTGTCAGGATCCGCTCTGCGAATAAAATATGTGATTTTCGCTCTGAGTTGATTCAGAGATAAATTTGAGCCTGATGTTTCTCCCCTGAATAGTTGACCACCCTTGAAGTCTGAAGTTCTATGAAGATAGACCTTTAGGCATTCTACTGGACATAGAGATGCATCTTCTTTCAGAGGGCAGATTCTCCAGGGACCCCACCTGTTGGTGGGTAACTCATTCTTGGCGAGAAACGTAGGATCCGGAAACAGGTTCAGTTCTTCCCCATCCAGGAACTGAACACGACCTGCCTCTCTCGAGAGGCTACAATCTCACTAACCCTGGCCCCGACGCGAGTGCAAATTAGGAAATTAACTTTTTGTGTCAAATACTTTAACGCACATTCTTCATTGCTCAACAGAGAAGCGAAATGAAGAACTTGTCTAAAGACCATGAAATGGGCTTTGGAGGTGCTGAAGGTCTGAGCCTAGCACAGGCTTTCGGGACTTTATTAAAGATCTCGTTACCTAGGTCGACCTGGAAGGCATATAGAATGGGTCTTGTCAAAGCAGACTTACACGCTGAAATCGTGTTCGCTGCCAACCCTTGACCATGGATGTGGGGGAAAAAAGATAAGCAGAAGTCTGTCAAGATATCCTGCGGAATCTTCGCCTTGACAAAAGGCCACCCATTTTCTCCAGATGACTCATATTGCCTTCTAGTAGATTTGCATTTATATTCCTCAATGAAGGTCTATACTGGCTTTCGAAATCCCGAAACGCTTTCTCACCGCTAGGGAGAGAAAATCATGAACTGCAGGGTCCGGGTTTTTCTGTAATGAAGCGCAGACAGTTGACTTCTGGACTCGCTGGGTCAGAACTGGATCTGGTAGTGGTACAAACTTCAGCTACAGTTCCAATGCCAGGAGGAACCACACGCTGTTCGGCCACTTGTGGGCCACTATTGCCGCAACCCTTTGAAGGATCTCAGTTTGTTGAGGACCCTCAACAGAAGGTTGTGAGGAGGGAACAGATAAATCTTGGACCATCTGTTCCAGTCGAGGGACATCGCGTCCACTGCTTCCGCTAAGGGGTCCTCGTACGGGGCACGTACAGGGGCAACTTCTTGTTGTCTTTCGTCGCAAAGAGGTCTATCTGCAGTTCTGGGACTGATTCAGAATGAAGGAGAATGATCCTGCGTCTAAGGACCATTCCGACTCTATCGGTGTGAACCTGGATAGAGCGTCCGCAGTCACATTGAGGACTCCTTGAAGGTGAACTGCCGACAGGTACCACTTCTTCTTTTCGCTAATCGGAAGACGGCCAACATCACCTGGTTGAGAGGTGGTGACCTCGATCCTTGTCGATTCAAGTATCTTACAACTACCTCGCTGTCTATTACCACTTTATGTGGAACGAATGACGCGGGCAGACTTTCTTTAAGGTAAGGAGCACTGCCCTAGCTTCTAGAAAGTTTTATGAGAAAGGTCTTGAATAGCCTGGACCAAGTCCCCTGGACTTTTTTCCGATGAGAGTGACCTCCCCATCCCTCCTTTGAGGCGTCTGAGTGAATCGTCACCGACGGGGGAGGTGGCTGAAGAAGAACCTGACTTCTTTAGATGTCTGGCTTGGGACCAAGGCCTGAGAAGAGTACTTAGCCGAAGCGGCTGGTCTTCTCAGATCTCTTCACGCGTTTTGATGCATAACTTCTCCAAACTCCGATTGCATCCTTTAGCTGTGCTCTTAGCACTGGGTCTGTCACCGAAGCAAACTGGAGAGAGCGCAGTACTCTCTCCTGCTCGTGTCTTGATATCCTTTCGGAATCTTGAAGTCTCTTGACAGAACCTGCTATCTCCTTCCTTTTCTTCGCTGGGGTGGAGAAACGGTGTGACAAAAGGTCCCAGTGGATCTTAGCCACTGGAACTTTTGAGATGGAGAAAGTCGAGACTTTTTCTGTTGATCTTGAAGCCTAGGTACTCTAGGAACTGGATCACTGACTGGAAGCTTGCAAGCATTCTGTCTCGGATGCTGCCCACACCAACCAGTCGTCCAGGTAGGCTACTACCTGAATTCCCTTTAGGCGAAATTGTTTGAGAGCTACGCTCGCAAGCTTCGTAAAAATCCTTTGGGCTATGTTTAGCCCGAATGGCATGGCTCCGAAGGCGTATAGTCTTCGCTGTAGCCTGAACCTTAGGTAGGGGAGAGTCGATGGCTAATTGGAATGTGCCAGTAGGCATCTGACAAGTCTATAGAGACGGAATATGCCCTCTTGGGCAGTAAGGTCCTTATGTGTTGCAGTGTTAGCATTTTGAATTTGCAATTCACTATGAACTTGTTAAGTGGCGACAAGTCCAGAATGACTCTGAGCTTTTCCGAGTCTTTCTTGGGAACACAAAACAGCCTCCCTTAGAAATGGATGGGCTTCACCCTTTTTCTCCAACCGTTCTTGAACGTACTCCTCCATAACGGGGGTGGAGTGTTGGAAAAACCGAAGGTACGGGGGTGGAGTGCTGTACCAGCTCCCGCCCAATCCATTCTTGAGTAGGCTGTGGGCCCAGGGATCGAAGGTCCACCGATCCCGAAATTTCAGAAGTCTCCCTCCTACCGGTATCACCTCACTTGGACTGCCGTCCTGAGGTCTTGCCTTCCTGACCACGACCACCCCTGAATCCCCTTCCCCTTGAGGGGCGTCTAGACGAGCCTTTGGCTGCTCCTCTAGGCTTTTCTCGGAAGGAAGTAGACTGCCCTTCGAACGCTGGGGTGAATGCCGTGGACTGTGTCGACACGGCCTGGGGTACCCACTGAAAGGTGGTCGGGGTTTGTGCCACGATCTGGGGCACTGGGGGCAATGGCAATTGCAGTTGCTGTTGCTGTCTAAGAGGCTTGGCTGGCCGAGACGGTAGCCTAGTCCTCATAGTCTTCCTCTTTGGTTGAGGACCCTCATCCGGGGAAGACTTTCTTTGATAGCCAGGTCCCACTTCTGGAGAAGGTTTCTATTCTCCAAGGTGGCTTTATCAAAAACTTCTTTGACCAAGTCGGTAGGGAAAAAGGTCTTTTCCCCAAATGTTGGAGGAGATTAGTTTCTTTAGCTCGTGCCTCACTGTAGCCAAGGTAAACACGAACTCCCTACAAGCTCTCCTTGCCTTGACGAAGCCATAAAGGTCCTTCGTCACTGTGGCCAGATGAGGCTTGGCCACTACCATGAACATTTCATGGACTTTGGGGTCACTTGCCATCGTCTCGAGAGTAGTCTGAAGAGACATTGAGGCAGTCAGTCTTTCTTTTGTATCGAACTCACTTCGCAAAAGAAAGTCAGACAGCTTAGGGAGGTCCTTACCGAACTGACGTCCGGCAATATCAGCCTCCAACTTTCCCACTTAGAACGTAAGATGGACGTCCTTCCAATCTTTGTGGTCCATCGGCAGGGCCAGCGACAAGGGTTTTACACTCCTCTAGGGAGGGGCAAGACTTGCCGGCCTCGATTGCTTTTAGTACAGCCAGAAACCCTTTCTGTAAAAGGGGGAAGGCTCTAGTAGGCGAGGACACAAAGGAAGGGAGCTTCCTATTCAATGCAGCTACCTTTGAGTTAGAGAAGCCCCTCTCTTTCATCGAAAATGAAAGTAGAGCTTGAGCCTTAGCATGGTCATCCTATGACCTCCTTCGGCTCTGCCTCCTCCTTGGAAGCTGGTTCCTTCCTCAGCCGGACATAACAGTCCGGATATGGTGCTTTGCTGGGCCAGAATTCCACCCTCCAGGGGGAACTGAGCCCAGCATAATCCGAGATGACGATCTTTCCAGTCGTCATCGACATGTGCTCAGCATACCTCCATGGGTTAGCATCCGAGCACAAAGGAAGGTCTTTCATATTGAGCTTTTCTGGGGCCCATGTGATTCCTGCAAGGCACTGCATTCGCAGTTCCATTGCAGCCGCCTTCTCCTGATTCTCCTTCTGCATTTGTTGGATCATTCCAACAATAGAAGAGAGGGCCTGTCCTAGCTCTACTGGGAGACCGGCCGATGTAGAGGGGCTTGAACTTCATCCTGGGCTTCTGCAAGGAGGTCTTCCTCCGACACCCGTCCACATCAGATATCCTGTCATTTAGCTGGATGTCTTGCATCGCGACCGCGACTTCAGCATCCACCTGGATCTGAACTTAGGGGATCTCCTCTTGAGGCTGGGGAATCACTGCATCAGCTGATGTCTTAGGGAAAAGATACGCCCTCATCTTCTCACTTGGAAGATAAGGGCCAGAAGTGTACTTTTGGAAGACCCTTACCCAGGTACGAAGCTTCTTCCTAGCTATTTAAATGTCTCATTAATCAGGTTAGTGCACACAGTACATACCTGAGGGTCCCAATACCGGAGATCATCCTTGGAGACAGCGTATGCTGCGTGTCTCCTACAAAACTCATGTCCGCAGAGGTTCTTGCTGCTGACATTGCAGAAAGCACTTCCCCACTTCGGAGTGTCCTTCTGTAAAGAGAAGAAATTTCCATGAGTATCAAGTGAACTATGTATCACTGGATATGCATAGTATAGCATAACAATTCAGAAATTAAAGACACACACTTGTGTTTCCCTCACAACCCATTGCTGCAGCCTTCCAGATAATAAAATCAAAATGGTTTATCTCTTCTAGAGTAACCAATGCAAAGTTTCCAGAGGAAACAGGTGGAGCTCACACCTAGGCAATGATTTTAAAATCCGGGATAATAGACAGGGAAGAACTCTGCTTCTTGTCTGAGGGCAACAGCAAAGGGCCGTGCAAGAAAACACAATAGTGTTAGAAGATACAGTGCTGTACCTAAACTTTTACTATAGTTTTCTTCTTACTGTATATGCTATACAGAAGAATACTAGTACAGTATAGGAGGATGTGTGCCGGCCTGCCTTTGCCGGCCGGCACACACCACAATTAGCTTTAAAGTATACTACTTAACAGCTATAGGGCGGCAGCCCTCTGGTTCAAATGCCTGTGCCGGCGGCAGCAGCTGCGGCCAGCAACAGCCAGCAACTACACAAGGTAGTACCCAGCTGCCGGCCACATTCTTGGTGAACGGCAGACAAGGACTGACATAAGCCGGCCGGCAAAGGTACAAGACCGATGCCAGCCGGCAGCAAAAGAACCAGAAGACTACACCTGCCCGGCTGCCGGCCTCATAGGCCGGCAGCCGGGACAGGTACAGCACTAGAAGAAAATAGAATGGATGCCGGGATAAGAGTGTACACAACCCCCCGAGCCCGGCAACCGAAAGAGTGCATATAAGGAAGGGGAGAAACTTAATTCAGGCTTCCTTGACCAATGCCGTCCGGCTCTGCCGGCAGGCATGGATGAGGGACCAAGAGAGGTCCGGGCAGCACTCGAAAACATAAGACCCTTGCCGTCCAGCATCTCTGCCGGCCGGCAATGGGCTTAGTCAATTCCATATCCCAACCTATACTAGGTCCAGAAGTAGAATGACGTACAGTACAGTAATACCCCTGCCGCCAGCTCTGCCGGCCGGCAAGGTACAGT
>NC_090740.1:51077308-51082308 GCF_036898095.1 Palaemon carinicauda
GGCTGGTCTTCTCAGATCTCTTCGCGCGTTTGATGCATAACTTCTCCAAACTCCGATTGCATCCTTTAGCTGTGCTCTTAGCACTGGGTCTGTCACCGAAGCAAACTGGAGAGAGCGCAGTGCCCTCTCCTGCTCGTGTCTTGATATCCTTTCGGAATCTAGAAGTCTCTTGACAGAACCCGCTATCTCCTTCCTTTTCTTCGCCGGGGTGGAGAAACGGTGTGACAAAAGGTCCCAGTGGATTCCCAGCCACTGGAACTTTTGAGATGGAGAAAGTCGAGACTTTTTCTGTTGATCTTGAAGCCTAGGTACTCTAGGAACTGGATCACTTGACTGGAAGCTTGCAAGCATTCTGTCTCGGATGCTGCCCACACCAACCAGTCGTCCAGGTAGGCTACTACCTGAATTCCCTTTAGGCGTAATTGTTTGAGAGCTGCGCTCGCAAGCTTCGTAAAAATCCTTGGGGCTATGTTTAGCCCGAATGGCATGGCTCCGAAGGCGTATAGTCTTCGTTGTAGCCTGAACCCTAGGTAGGGGGAGAGTCGATGGCTAATTGGAATGTGCCAATAGGCGTCTGACAAGTCTATAGAGACGGAATATGCCCTCTTGGGCAGTAAGGTCCTTATGTGTTGCAGTGTTAGCATTTTGAATTTGCAATTCACTATGAACTTGTTGAGTGGCGACAAGTCCAGAATGACTCTGAGCTTTTCCGAGTCTTTCTTGGGAACACAAAACAGCCTCCCTTAGAAATTGATGGGCTTCACCCTTCGGATCACCTTTTTTCTCCAACAGTTCTTGAACGTACTCCTCCATAACGGGGGTGGAGTGTTGGAAAAACCGAAGGCACGGGGGTGGAGTGCTGTACCAGCTCCAGCCCAGTCCATTCTTGAGTAGGCTGTGGGCCCAGGGATAAAAGGTCCACCGATTCCGAAATTTCAGAAGTCTCCCTCCTACCGGTATCACCTCACTTGGACTGCCGTCCTGAGGTATTGCCTTCCTGACCACGACCACCCCTGAATCCCCTTCCCCTTGAGGGGTGTCTAGACGAGCCTCTGGCTGCTCCTCTAGGCTTTGCTCGAAAGGAAGTAGACTGCCCTTCGAACGCTGGGGTTAATGCAGTGGACTGTGTCGACACGGCCTGGGGTACCCACTGAAAAGTGGTCGGGGTTTGTGCCACGATCTGGGGCACTGGGGGCAATGGCAATTGCAGTTGCTGTTGCTGTCTAAGAGGCTTGGCTGGCCGAGACGGTAGCCTAGTGTTCATAGTCTTCCTCTTTGGTTGAGGACCCTCATCCGGGGAAGACTTTCTTTTGATAGCCAGGCCCCACTTCTGGAGAAGGTTTCTATTCTCCAAGGCGGCCTTATCAACAACTTCTTTGACCAAGTCGGTAGGGAAAAGGTCTTTTCCCAAATGTTGGAGGAGATTAGTTTCTTTGGCTCGTGCCTCACCGTAGCCGAGGTAAACACGAACTCCCTACAAGCTCTCCTTGCCTTGACGAAGCCATAAAGGTCCTTCGTCACTGTGGCCAGATGAGACTTGGCCACTACCATGAACATTTCATGGACCTTGGGGTCACTTGCCATTGTCTCGAGAGTAGTCTGAAGAGACATTGAGGCAGTCAGTCTTTCTTTTGTATCGAACTCACTTCGCAAAAGAAAGTCAGACAGCTTAGGGAGGTCCTTGCCGAACTGACGTCCGGCAATATCAGCCTCCAACTTTCCAACTGAGAACGTAAGATGGACGTCCTTCCAGTCTTTGTAGTCCATAGGCAGGGCCAGCGACAAGGGTTTACACTCCTCTAGGGAGGGGCAAGACTTGCCGGCCTCGACTGCTTTTAGTACAGCCAGAAACCCTTTCTGTAAAAAGGGGAAGGCTCTAGTAGGCGAGGACACAAAGGAAGGGAGCTTCCTATTCAATGCGGCTACCTTTGAGTTAGAGAAGCCCCTCTCTTTCATCGAGGATGAAAGTAGAGCTTGAGCCTTAGCATGGTCCATCACTATGACCTCCTTCGGCTCTGTCTCCTCCTTTGAAGCTGGTTCCTTCCTCATCCAGACATAACAGTCCGGATATGATGCCTTGCTGGGCAAGAATTCCACCTCCTCCAGGGGAACTGAGCCCAGCTTATCCGAGATGACGATCTTTCCAGTCGTCATCGGCATGTGCTCAGCATACCTCCATGGGTTAGCATCTGAGCACAAGGGAAGGTCTTTCACATTGAGCTTTTTCTGGGGCCCATGTGATTCTGCAAGGCACTGCTTCGCAGTTCCATTGCAGCCGCCTTCTCCTGATTCTCCTTCTGCATTTGTTGGATCATTCCAACAATAGAAGAGAGGGCCTGTCCCAGCTCTACTGGGAGACCGGCCGATGTAGAGGGAATAGGCTCCGGAATCTGAATCGGAGTAGCCGACACCTCGTCGACGTCTACCTCTACAACGTCTGGGGCTTGAACTTCATCCTGGGCTTCTGCCAGGAGGTCTTCCTCCTGACAACCGTCCACATCAGACATCCTGTCATCTAACTAGATGTCTTGCATCGCGACCGCGACTTCAGCATCCACCTGGATCTGAACTTAGGGAATCTCCTCTTGAGGCTGGGGAATCACTGCATCAGCTGATGCCTTAGGGAAAAGATATGCCCTCATCTTCTCACTTGGAAGATAAGGGCCAGAAGTGTTTTTTTGGAAGCCCCTTACCCAGGTATGAAGCTTCTTCCTAGCTATATCCCTTGATTCCTCTTTCTTAGGGGAATTAAAGGTCTCAGTAATCAGGTTAGTGCACACAGTACATACCTGAGGGTCCCAATACCGGAGATCATCTTTGGAGACAGCGCATGCTGCGTGTCTCCTACAAAACTCATGTCCGCAGAGGTTCTTGCTGCTTACATTGCAGAAAGCACTTCCCCACTTCGGAGTGTCCTTCTGTAAAGAGAAGAAATTTCCATGAGTATCAAATGAACTATGTATCACTGGATATGCATAGTATAGCATAATAATTCAGAAAGGAAAGACACACACTTGTGTTTCCCTCACAACCCATTGTTGCAGCCTTCCAGATAATAAAATCAAAATGGTTTATCTCTTCTAGAGTAACTAATGCAAGGTTTCCAGAGGAAACAGGTGGAGCTCACACCCAAGCAATGATTTTAAAATCCTGGATAATAGACAGGAAAGAACTCAGCTTCCTATCTGTAGGGCAACAGCAAAGGGATGTGCAAGAAAACACAATAGTGTTAGAAGACACAGTGCTGTATCAAAACCCTTACAATAGTTTTCTTCTTACTGTGTATGTTATACTGAAGAATACTAGTACAGTATAGGGGGATGTGTGCCGGCCTGCCTTTGCCGGCCGGCACACACCACAACTAGCTTTAAAGTATACTACTTAACAGCTATAAGGCGGCAGCACTCTGGTTCAAATGCATGTGCCGGTCGGCAGCAACTGCCGGCCGGTAAAAGCCAATGTTGGCCGGCAATGGCTGCCGGCCAGCAACTACACAAGGTAGTACCCAGCTGCCGGCCACACTCTTGGTGACCGGCAGACAAGGGCTGACATAAGCCGGCCGGCAAAGGTACAAGACCGATGCCAGCCGGCAGCAAAAGAACCAGAGGACTACACCTGCCCGGCTGCCGGCCTAGGTACAGCACTAGAAAAAAAAATAGAATGGATGCCGGGATAAGAGTGTACACAACCTCCAAGCCCGGCAACCGAAAGAGTGCATATAAGGAAGGGGAGAAACTAATTCAGGCTTCCTGACCAATGCCGTCTGGCTCTACAGGCAGGCATGGATGAGGGACCAAGAGAGGTCCGGGCAGCACTCGAAAACATAAGACCCTTGCCGGCCAGCAGCTCTGCCGGCCGGCAAGGGGCTGAGTCAATTCCACATGCTAACCTATACTAGGTCCAGATGTAGAACGACGTACAGTACAGTAATGGCTCGGCCATTACGGAGAAAGAGGGGGAAGGGACAAGAGGGTCCTGCCAACCGTGCTTTAGTGACAGATCACCCGCAGCCAAGAAACTTATTTTAGCCTAAGGGAGATCTAAGGGGGAAGGCCAGCAATACTTGCCAGCTCCCAGAGCACCAAAGCAAGGAAGGCGTTGCTACTCCCAGGGAAAGAACTTATCCTCCCCCGAGAACAGCAACAAGGACTAGTCTGGTAGATCACAAAAGAAGGAATCATATCCACAGAAACCTTCGGTAGTGACCTAAGGGAGCTAAGCTCCCTTTGTCTGTGTCAGGTCAGCGAGGGGGACTCAGCCCCAAGCCAGACAACACAGACTCAGACTAAAAAACTCTGTTGTTCTGTCCCTCTTGAACCATACTACAGGAACAGGAAGGTACAGTAACACCCCAGTATAGTTTTATCGAAAATAAATTCCGAAAAAACCACTTAGGGATAAGCCCAAGGCTTAAACAGAGGGAAAGGGATTGCATACCTTCTCCGAAGAAAAGAAAGCAACCGGGGAGTATGGTAAAGTATACTAAGGCTCCATAAGCAACTAGCCTAGGCACCAAGAGAATCGATTACCTAAATCACCGAAATTCACTCGTATACTATCTTGGAAATATTCCACACAGACTAAAATGTATAAAATATAGCCTAAAGCTTCAATAAAATTTTAATTACACTCGGAAAAACCATAATCATGCATGAAGTACTAGGACCAAACGACTAGGCTACATGGCCTAGCGTAGGCCAGAATGGCGAATACTTCGCCAAATAATACTAAGCACGAAAGGAAATCCTATGTAATGCTAAATAGCTAAAATTTATTAAAGCAAAATAACCAGGAATGTCGCTCTGACTAACTAATTTATACCTAGCGAGCGACAGCGTCCAGGACGCCTCTGGTAGGCTACGGCTCTTGTATCAAAGATTAATCCTATTAATCACTCAAAATTTTACCAAGAGCCTACATTTATACATAAAAGACAATATACTCAACTTATCAGAGGCCAACGAAGACGGAGAAGCCATGAAAAGTAGAATAAATCCAAG
>NC_090740.1:51103439-51105939 GCF_036898095.1 Palaemon carinicauda
ATATTATGAAGATTTTATCACCGTATACGTTACATTTTTTCAAAGATTGCTGAATCAATCAAAATCGATATACAAGTAAAACAAATTTTCTATAATCAAAGAATACATGAACCCATGTTATGAAAAAAATAATCTGATTGATTAAACTTCCGTTGAAATATAAATATCAGGATCAAGAAGCTTATCAAATGAAAAAAACCATTATCGCTTTCATAGATTCAGCAGTATATATATATATATATATATATATATATATATATATATATATATATATATATATATATATATATATATATATATATATATATATATATATATATATATATATATATATATATATATATATATGTATTTCTTTTCCACATACATTTAATAGAGCCACATAGTTGAACTATCGGCAAAGCTAACGCTTAATAGTTACAAGAAGAAAATCGACGATTCTGTTATAATAGCTCTTATTCTCGTCTGCCGTAAAGTTGTCTTTTATGAAATGGACCAAGCAAGTGATAGTTACGTTGTTATAGTTTCTGCCTTTTCTGTTTAGAGTCCTTGACTTGGCATAGCGCAAAGTATTCTAAGATTGCCTTGCGGTTCCCTCGGACATTTGGGTGGTTGGCGGAAATCGGTGCACAGGAGAACTTGAGGTTCGTTTAGTTGGTAAGTAAATGACTTCCTCAAGTTTACTTTCACCTGTGTAAGTATATGATACTTCATATCGATTTGTTTATTGTAGATCTGTTGATACATGAAAGTTATTTCTGTATACACTAGATGTATTTCAAATTGCAATTTCTTAACATACCGGGTTATAAATTATTTCTATCATATCGAATGCATTTCTCAGCACATATCTAGACATAACGGTCTTTGTGTTATTGCTTTTTCTAAAGGATATTTATTTATTTGTTTATTTGTTTATTTGTTTTTTTATTTGTTTTATTTGTTTTATTAATTTGTTTTATTTATTTGTTTATTTATTTGTTTTATCTATTGTTTTATTTATATTTTGGTTCAATGTTTTAATGTTTTATTGTTTTATTTTTTTTTATTTATCATTTTAATGTTTTTTATTTATTGTTTTAATTTTTTATTTAACCATGCTGTAATTGCCGGTTTATCTGTATTTTCAGGAAAGCCAACTGTGGGATCCAAGGATCATCTGTGCGTTTCAAGCTTATAATCTGGATGGGAGTCTCTATTGATTTAACCTGGTGTTATCTGTATTATCCCGGTGTACAGAGCCACACGTCGCTAAATACAGAAACTGACTGGTGACAGCCCTGGAATCTGGTGAGGTATTTTTCAGTCTGGACTCAAAGGCAAATATTGTTTTAAATTATTTGGCTTGTGTTTATGCAACCTTAGGAAAGCCAGTTTTCCTTAATTAGGGGCGGCGCCCCTAACCATGGAAGGACGTTCCCTATAGCACACGCTAGACCTTTAAGGTGAAAACCCTTTGTCTAATGATGGTGAGTGTTCGATTTCTTTGGTTCTTTTTTTAGATCCTACAGTTTACTTAAAGCCTGTTGCAAAATTATTCAAAGTATATTCCGTTTATCAATATTTTAAGATTGTTGGTTATATTCTAATCTTAACATCTATGCTTTTTTTCATTCTATCTATCCATATTCTAAGATTTTTTGTTATATTCTAAATTTAAAGTTATAAGTATTCAAGCTTTGTTGCAAGAAATTGGTAGCTTTACTGTACACTGCTACTGTTTAAAATTACAGGCTTAAAATATCAATCCTTTATGTAGGGATGGCTATCTTTTACAAGAAACTATTCTGTTAGCTTACTTTTTTCAGATTGGATGGTGCTACTTCAGGATAAAATTATTGTAGGTTGCAGAGTCAAAGATTTATTTTTTACCATAATGGTTTGGTTTGGTTTTAGATTACCACTGGAAATCCTACTGAAGTTCCTTAAAGATGTCTACTGGAATGTTTGAAACTACAGTTTGCACTGGATGATTTGGCACATGACTATAATAGTTAGAAATTCTGGTAATTAGGTTACTGGTAAGTTCTAACTGAAAATGATACAATTTGCTTATAATAGTGTAATTTCTTTAATTGATGAAGAAAATAAACACTAGGGATTCTGATAAAAAAAAGACTGGAAATTTACCAATAATTTAATTCCGACAGATAAAATCTAGGCATATTAGCCATTGAAGAAAATTAAACCTGCTTTAGTTGTCTAGGTAACTCATTCATTGGAATATAATGCATGATTTCTTGAGGTTCAAAACCATTAGGTGCATACTCATTATATATGGGTATTTGAACCCACCTTTTCCTTTCCTAAAGGTTTAATTGTATAATTTCTTCAAATAAAATTCTTATCTTTAATACTTCGTGGCTATCCTATTTGCTTGATCTGAAATGTGTTGAAAATGGAATTTTTTTTTTTTATCATTATTTTTGGTTTCAAGGTTTGAAATTTTCTCAACCAATGGAATATAGAAATGTCTTTACACTTACTCCTCTTTTAAAAA
>NC_090740.1:51120939-51130939 GCF_036898095.1 Palaemon carinicauda
AAATCTGCTGTCTTTATAAAAAACAAAGGAAAAATACCATTTGGGTCTACACCTCCATAAGCATCAAGGTCCATCAACAGAGCTTTAATCTCACAAGATCGAAAAGCTAAACTAGTTAGTTTAGCCTCAGGAAAACAGGAATGAGGAAGTTCAAGTTTTTCATTACTCTGTTTACTGTCAAAAACATCAGCCAAAAGGGTTGCCTTTTCCTTTGGACAGTGAGTGACGGAGCCATCTGGTTTAAGTAAAGGAGGAACTGTTGCATCTACACCAAAGAGTGCAGATTTAAGGGTAGACCACCATTTATGTTCCTGAGTTGTACCAGAGAGGGTTTCCTTTATGATTAAATTGTACTCCTTTTCAGTTGAGGCATAAACTCTCTGAGCAAAAGCTCGAAGCTGAGTATAGTTGTTCCAGGTCAAATCTGATCTGTTACCCTTCCAAAGGTGATAGGCCTCCTGCTTCTCCAAATAAGCACGTCTACAATCATCATTGAACCACGGTTTGTCCTTCATTCGGTACCTTAGCACACGAGAAGGGATACGCCTATCAATTATGTTGACTAGATTCTCATTCAAAGGGACAACAGGATCTACACTATTATATAATTGTGACCAATTCAAGCACAAAAGATCATGCAAAATCCCATTCCAGTCTGCTTGGGATTTCATATAAATTTTACAAGAATATGATATATCAGGGACAAGCTGCTCAGTCTTCACTAATAATGAAATCAAGGCATGATCAGAAGTCCCGACTGGAGAACCAACCTTACTAGTTATAACGCCAAGGGAGTCAGTGTATACGAGGTCCAAGCAATTACCAGACCTGTGAGTAGCTTCATTTATGATTTGCTCACAGCCTGATTCCGAGGCAAAGTCTAAAGCTCTTAAGCCATGGCGATCGGTAGGAGAGATAGAACTCAACCACTCCCTGTGGTGAGCATTAAAATCACCAACAAAGACAAACGAAGCCTTTCTATCATCTTCTTGTATCTTAGCCATAATGGTAAGAAGACAATCGAAGACAGAATCATCCATGTCTGGATTCCGGTAGATTGAACACAAATAAAAGTTGTTATGCCTGCCACAAACTTTTATTACCTGAATCTCATGACATCCACATTGATAGCAGGACTTATGAGAAGCAGGGTACTCGGTCCTAATATACACCGCCATTCCCCTGGCCCTAGGAATGGAATCACGTTTCAGCATTATTGGCTTCTTAAAACCAGTTATAAGGAGCTCAGATGAGTGCCTCATATTAGAAACCAAAGTTTCTGAGCACAAAAGAATATCATACTGTCTGGACGCAACTGTAAGGTCTCGGATATTTGCATGAAGACCACGAATATTGCAATACAGAAGACGACATTGACGAAATCTAGGACGTACTGGTCCCGGATTTCGCTCAATGTCTCCAGACAGCATAAGAATTAATAGAAATAAAAAAGAGACATCATACTTAAAAACTAGATTAACAAGAATTAAAACAAAAACAATATGTACAGAATAATAATAAAAGTGATTGATGATATCCATAGACTATAGTAAAAAGTCGGAAAAACTGGTCAACATGGAGGAGCCGATACACCATGCAAGGCTAAATACCCTCCAGGATAGCCACTTCAACTGAAGGGAGGACAGTAAGGATGGTTTTGAGAAGAAAAAATCAGAAAAAGGAAAAGACAACCTCTTGATAAACCACCAGGCATCCATGGCCCTTCTATTAAGCCTGCCCAACACACCATTTCAAAAAAACAAGAGGAAGAAAAAAAAAAAAGATAGAATAGTGTGCCCGAGTGTACCCTCAAGCAAGAGAACTCTAACCCAAGACAGTGGAAGACCATGGTACAGAGGCTATGGCACTACCCAAGACTAGAGGACAATGGTTTAATTTTGGAGTGTCCTTCTCCTAGAAGAGCTGCTTACCATAGCTAAAGAGTCTCTTCTACCCTAACCAAGAGGAAAGTACACTGAACAAATTGCAGTGCAGTAATTAACCCTTTGGGTGAAGAAGTGTTAAGTATCTCATTGTTGTCAGATGAATGAGGAAAGACGAGAATATGTAAAGAATAGGCCAGACTATTCTGTGTAAGTGTAGGCAAAGAAAAATAAGCCGTGACTAGAGAGAGGGGTCCAATGCAATACTGTCTGGCCAGTCAAAGGATCCAATACCTCTCTAGTGGTAGTATCTATATAATCTATATACATGTATATATATATGTATATATATATATATATATATATATATATATATATATATATATATATATATATTTATATATATATATATATATATATATATATATATATATATATATAAATATATATATATATATATATATATATATATATATATATTTAAATATATATATATATATATATATATATATATATATATATATAAATATATATATATATATATATATATATATATATATATATATATATATATATATATATATATATATAATCACACACACACTCACACACACACAAACACACATATATATATATATATATATATATATATATATATATATATATATATATATATATATATATATATATATATATATATATATATATATATATATATATCACACACACTCACACACACACACACACACACACATATATATATATATATATATATATATATATATATATATATATATATATATATATATATATATATATATATATATATATATATATATATATATATATATATATTTATATGCATAAAAAATATAATATAAACGAATCATACTAAGTTATGGGAAAGGATACTGTTTTTTAATCAATCATAACTAACTTTTTAATTAACAATAATGCAGTATAATGAGGCAAAGAAGGCTTATTTTATAGATTTAAAAGGGAACATAACTGAATATTCTTTTTTTTCTAAGGAATAAAGGAAGTAAACTGGAATTGATATATGAAAAAAAAGGATAAAATAAGCAAATGAGCAAACCCGTCACTAGAAATAAATACAGCCTTATATTAAGAGTGTTCAATTATGACAATATCACTAATATGGTAAAGAAAAAATACAAAACCGATTACTTTTAAAAATGAGGTAACAAAATACAGAATTTCCACGTCTTAACTTGATATATTGAAAAAGCCTTTGAGCATTAACAACAATGGAGGCAAAACGATGGAGTGCTCTGCATTATTCTCTGATTAAATGCATTATTCATAATATTCATAATGTATGCAAAATGCGATATAATTTTGAAAATAAATAATGTTGAAGACATCCAAAGTTGAAAATATCTCGGTCTCTCACTCACATAAGATTTAGTATTTCTTTAATAGGTTTATCAAATATGTATATGTATATGTAAATGTATGCGTATGTATATATTTATGTATATATATTTACGTGTATGTTTATATATATATATATATATATATATATATATATATATATATATATATATATATATATATATATATATATATATATATATATATATATATATATATATAACGGATTTTGAGCGAAGCAAAAAATCTATTTTTGGGTGAGATGGCCATGTCGTCCTGATGGAAGTTTCTATAGGGTAGCTTCCCAGGGTATATTACAACTACGGCGATATTCCCAGAGAATTTACCTTAAGGTACCAGAATTCTAACTCCTGGAGCGAGTATCCCTCGTGAAAGGGATATCGCGACATATCAGAGGACGTATTCGTGACACGCCACATGGCAATCTGCGCCCCGAACAGAGAATTCGTATCGCAGGGGGCAATTGGCAAGAAACGAATTCGGGAAAGAAAAAGGTGGAGCCGCTCCCAAGGCTCCCTATCTCCCGTTTCGTAAGCGTGCCTGGCGCCAATACTGGTGCCATCTGTATTCCTTGTAGCGTACACGAGGTGCTACAGATACTCTATGTAGGGAGGGGTCCTACAGCCCTTTCTTAGAAAGGCAAGGGCGGGTCCATCAGAACGACATGGCCATCTCACCCAAAAATAGATTTTTCGCTTCGCTCAAAATCCGTTTTTTGGGCTCAAGCCATGTCGTCCTGATGGAAGTATACCAGAGCATTACTGTATCTGTGGATTCTCAGAACGTGCCGTACTCCCCGGAGGTAATTTTTCCCGGTCGACTAGACCTAGAGACCTAAGATGTTACCGTTATACATCTTTTCAACTAACTATAGACCATGTTAGAGCTTCCTGCCCCCTACAGGGAAGAGTCCCACTAGACTCTGGAAAAGTCTCGAAGAGTACATATACCTATGTATGAATACCAGTTAAGCTAATATAGTGGTCTCACCCTATATTAAGTAAAGCATAGTTTGTAAAGAACCACTGCGTCAATATGAAATATAGACTAGTTCTCCGCACAATACTTGTATTGGACAAAGGTTTATATCCGCATAGGAGGAAAACCAATGCAACATAGCTTGCATAAAGGAACAATTCTATTAGAATTATCCCAGATAAGGTACATAGAATGAATGCTCAATTATACCAATAAATTGACACAGGTGAAAGAGACGCAAGGTTCTCAAGAACCAGTTTATTGACAGGCAATAAATAGCCAGGTTAACAACAATTATATATCTGCTACCACAGATCTCTTTAGTTCCTCTACTTGCTTCACATAGTGGCGAAAGAACACTCTGGAAGACTTCCAGCTAGTGTATGAACGGAGATGTTCAAAATCCATACAATTAAAGAAATTTAAGGATGAGGCAACTTTCCTCGGATCGTGACCTGCGTGTGTACTGTCAGGATCCGCTCTGCGAATAAAATATGTGATTTTCGCTATGAGTTGATTCAGAGATAAATTTGAGCCTGAGGTTTCTCCCCTGAATAGTTGACCACCCCTGAAGTCTGAAGTTCTATGAAGATAGACCTTTAGGCATTCTACTGGACATAGAGATGCATCTTCTTTCAGAGGGCAGATTCTCCAGGGACCCCACCTGTTGGTGGGTAACTCATTCTTGGCGAGAAACGTAGGATCCGGAATCAGGTTCAGTTCTCCCCCATCCAGGAACTGAACACGACCTGCCTCTCTCGAGAGGGCTACGATCTCACTTACCCTGGCCCCGGACGCGAGTGCAAATAGGAAAATAACTTTTTGTGTCAAATCCTTTAACGCACACTCTTCATTGCCCAACAGAGAAGCGAAATGAAGAACTTTGTCTAAAGACCATGAAATGGGCTTTGGAGGTGCTGAAGGTCTGAGCCTAGCGCAGGCTTCCAGAACTTTATTAAAGATCTCGTTACCTAGGTCGACCTAGAAGGCATATAGAATGGGTCTTGTCAAAGCAGACTTACACGCTGAAAACGTGTTAGCCGCCAACCCTAGACCATGGAGGTGGATGAAGAAAGATAAGCAGAAGTCTGTCAAGATCTCCTGCGGATTCTTCGCCTTAACAAAGGCCACCCATTTTCTCCAAGATGACTCATATTGCCTTCTAGTAGATTTGCACTTATATTCCTCTAGGAAATCTATGCTGGCTTTCGAAATCCAGAAACGCTTTCTCACCGCTAGGGAAAGAAAATCATGAGCTGCAGGGTCCGGGTTTTCTGTAATAAAGCGCAGACAGTCGACTTCTGGACTCGCTGGGTCAGAACTGGATGTGGTAGCGGTACAAACTTCAGCTATAGTTCCAATGCCAAGGGGAACCACACACTGTTCGGCCACTTGTGGGCCACTATTGCCGCTACCCCCTTGAAGGATCTCAGTTTGTTGAGGACCCTCAACAGAAGATTGTGAGGAGGGAACAGATAAATCCTGGACCATCTGTTCCAGTCGAGGGACATCGTGTCTGTTGCTTCCGCTAAGGGGTCCTCGCACGGGGACACGTACAGGGGCAACTTCTTGTTGTCTTTCGTCGCAAAGAGGTCTATCTGCAGTTCTGGGAATTGATTCAGAATGAAGGAGAATGATCCTGCGTCTAAGGACCATTCCGACTCTATCGGTGTGAACCTGGATAGAGCGTCCGCTGTCACGTTGCGGACTCCTTGAAGGTGAACTGCCGACAGGTACCACTTCTTCTTTTCCGCCAATCGGAAGATGGCCAACATCACCTTGTTGAGAGGTGGTGACCTTGATCCTTGTCGATTCAAGCATCTCACAACTACCTCCCTGTCCATCACCAACCTTATGTGGATCGAGTGACGCGGGGAGACTTTCTTTAAGGTAAGGAGCACTGCCATATCTTTTAGAAAGTTTATGTGAAAGGTCTTGAATAGCTTTGACCAAGTCCCCTGGGATTTTTTTCCGATGAGAGTGACCTCCCCATCCCTTCTTCGAGGCGTCTGAGTGAATTGTCACCGATAGGGGAGGTGGCTGAAGAAGGACCGACTTCTTTAGATGTCTGGCTTGGGACCAAGACCTGAGAAGAGTACTTAGCCGAAGCGGAACTGGTCTTCTCAGATCTCTTCGTGCGTTTGATGCATAACTTCTCCAAACTCCGGTTGCATCCTTTAGCTGTGCTCTTAGCACTGGGTCTGTCACCGAAGCAAACTGGAGAGAGCCCAGTACCCTCTCCTGTTCGCGTCTTGATATCCTTTCAGAATCTAGAAGTCTCTTGACAGAACCCGCTATCTCATTCCTTTTCTTCGCCGGGATGGAGAAACGGTGTGACAAAAGGTCCCAGGGGATTCCCAGCCACTGGAACTTTTGAGATGGAGAAAGTCGAGACTTTTTTCTGTTGATCTTGAAGCATAGGTACTCTAGGAACTGGATCACTTGACTGGAAGCTTGCAAGCATTCTGTCTCGGATGCTGCCCACACCAACCAGTCGTCCAGGTAGGCTACTACCTGAATTCCCTTTAGGCGTAATTGTCTGAGAGCTACGTTCGCAAGCTTCGTAAAAATCCTTGGGGCTATGTTTAGCCCGAATGGCATGGCTCTGAAGGCGTATATTCTTCGTTGTAGCCTGAACCCTAAGTAGGGGGAGAGTCGACGGCTGATTGGAATGTGCCAATAAGCGTCTGACAAGTCTATAGAGACGGAATATGGCCTCTTGGGCAGTAAGGTCCTTATGTGTTGCAGTGTTAGCATTTTGAATTTGCAATTCACTATGAACTTGTTGAGCGGCGACAAGTCTAGAATGACTCTGAGCTTATCCGAGTCTTTCTTGGGAACACAAAACAGCCTCCCTTGGAATTTGATGGACTTCACCTTTCGGATCACATTTTTCTCCAACAGTTCTTGAACGTAATCCTCCAGAACGGGGGTGGAGTGTTGGAAAAACCGAAGGCACGGGGGTGGAGTGCTGTACCAGCTCCAGCCCAGTCCATTCTTGAGTAGGCTGTGGGCCCAGGGATCGAAGGTCCACCGATCCCAAAATTTCAGAAGTCTCCCTCCTACCGGTATCATCTCACTTGGACTGCCGTCCTGAGGTTTTGCCTCCCTGACCACGACCACCCCTGAATCCCCTTCCCCTTGAGGGGCGCCTAGACGAGCCTCTGGCTGCTCCTCTAGGCTTTGTTCGAAAGGAAGTAGACTGCCCTTCGAACGCTGGGGTGAATGCCGTGGACTGTGTCGACCCGGCCTGGGGTACCCACTGAAAAGTGGTCGGGGTTTGTGCCACGATCTGGGGCACTGGAGGCAATGGCAATTGGAGTTGCTGTTGCTGTCTAAAAGGCTTGGCTGGCCGAGACGTTAGCCTAGTCCTCATAGTCTTCCTCTTTGGTTGAGGACCCTCATCTGGGGAAGATTTTCTTTTGATAGCCAGGCCCCACTTCTGGAGAAGGTTTCTATTCTCCAAGGCAGCCTTATCAACAACTTCTTTGACCAAGTCGGTAGGGAAAAGGTCTTTTCCCCAAATGTTGGAGGAGATTAGTTTCCTTGACTCGTGCCTCACCGTAGCCGAGGTGAACACGAACTCTTCTGCAAGCTCTCCTTGCCTTGACGAAGCCATAAAGGTCCTTCGTCACTGTGGCCAGATGAGTCTTGGCCACCACCATGAACATTTCATGGACCTTGGGGTCACTTGCCATCGTCTCAAGAGTAGTCTGAAGAGACATTGAGGCAGCCAGTCTTTCTTTTGTCTCGAACTCTCTTCGCAAAAGAAAGTCAGACAGCTTAGGGAGGTCCTCGCCGAACTGACGTCCGGCAATGTCAGCCTCCAACTTTCCAACTGAGAACGTAAGATGGACATCCTTCCAGTCTTTGTGGTCCATAGGCAGGGCCAGCGACAAGGGTTTACACTCCTCCAGGGAGGGGCAAGGCTTGCCGGCCTCGACTGCTTTTAGTACAGCCGCAAACCCTATTTGTAAAAAGGGGAAGGCTCTAGCAGGCAAGGACACAAAGGAAGGGAGCTTCTTGCTCAATGCAGCTACCTTTGAGTTAGAGAAGCCCCTCTCTTTCATCGAAGATGAAAGAAGATCTTGAGCCTTAGCAAAGTCCATCACTATGACCTCCTTCGGCTCTGTCTCCTCCTTATAAGCTGGTTCCTTCCTCAGCCGGACATAACAGTCCGGATATGATGCCTTGCTGGGCCAGAATTCCACCTCCTCCAGGAGAACTGAGCCCAGCTTATCCGAGATGACGATCTTTCCAGTCGTCATCGGCATCTGAGCACAAGGGAAGGTCTTTCCCATTGAGCTTTTTCTGGAGCCCATGTGATTCTGCAAGGCACTGCATCCGCAGTTCCATTGCAGCCGCCTTCTCCTGATTCTCCTTCTGCATTTGTTGGATCATTCCAACAATAGAAGAGAGAGCCTGTCCCAGCTCTACTGGGAGACCGGCCGATATTGAGGGAATAGGCTCCGGAATCTGAACCGGAGTAGCCGACACCTCGTCGACCTCTTCCTCTACAACGTCTGGGGCTTGAACTTCATCCTGGGCTTCTGCTAGGAGGTCTTCCTCCAGACGCTCGTCCACGTCAGACATCCTGTCATCTAACTGGATGTCTTGCATCGCGACCGCGACTTCAGTATCCACCTGGATCTGAACTTGGGGGATCTCCTCTTGAGGCTGGGGAATCACTGCATCAGCTGAGGCCTTAGGGAAATGATACGCCCTCATCTTCTCACTTGGAAGATAAGGGCCAGAGGTGTTCTTTTGGAAGCCCCTTACCCAGGTGCGAAGCTTCTCCCTTGCTATATCCCTTGATTCCGCCGTCCTAGGGGAATCAAAGGCCTCAGTAATCAGGTTTGTGCACACAGTACATACCTGAGAGTCCCAATACCGGAGATCATCCTTGGAGACAGCGCATGCTGCTTGTCTCCTACAAAACTCATGTCCGCAGAGGTTCTTGCTGCGGACGTTGCAGAAAACACTTCCGCACTTCGGAGGGTCCTTCTGTAAAGAGAAGAAATTTCCATGAGTATCAAGTGAACTATGTATCACTGGATATGCATAGTATAGCATAACAATTCAGAAAGGAAGGACACACACTTGTGTTTCCCTCACAACCCATTGTTGCAGCCTTCCAGATAATAAAATTAGATGGTTAATCTCTTCTAGAGTAACCAATGCAAAGTTTCCAGAGGAAACAGGTGGAGCTCACACCTAAGCAATGATTTTAAAATCCTGGATAATAGACAGGAAAGAACTCACTTTCCTATCTGTAGGGCAACAGCAGAGGGCTGCAAGAAAACACAAAAGTGTTAGAACACACAGTGCTGTACCAAAACCCATACTCTAGTTTTCTTCTTACAGTATCTGTTATACTGAAGAATACTGGTACAGTATAGGAGGTTATGTGCCGGCCGGCACACACCATAACTAGCTTTAAAATATACTACTTAACAGCTATAAGGCGGCAGAACGCTGGTTCAAAAGCATGTGCCGGCCGGCAGTTACTGCCGGCCGGCAACAGCCAATGTCGGCCGGCAATGACTGCCGGCCGGCAAGTACACAAGGTAGTACCCGGCTGTCGGCCACACTCTTGGCGACCGGCAGACAAGGGCTGATATAAGCCGGCCGGCAAAGGTACAGGACCGATGCCAGCCGGCAGCAAAAGAACCAGAGGACTACAACCGCCCGGCTGCCGGCCTCATAGGCCGGCAGCCGGGTCG
>NC_090740.1:51135939-51138439 GCF_036898095.1 Palaemon carinicauda
TTAAAGGATGTATTGGAATACAGTGAAAAGGTAATTGCTTCAAACAAGAGAATAAAATTTTTGTGTGAGACCTATAGAGGAATGCCTCCCATTGGTATGGAATTTATTGCCCCACTGATATTAAGATTATCGGAAGACGTAAATAAAATTAATGAAGTGTTACCAAAGTTTGTCGATATTAGATCTGAGGTAATAAATACTGCAGATTCTGGGAGACAAGTGAGGAAAGATGTCAAAGACCTTAAAAATGAATTCACATCTGCCGTCAAAGGTATAAATGAAGCCGCAAATGATTTATCCGATGAGATGTAGCTATTGTCGGATGTGCAATCTTTCAGGATGTCGGTCAGTGGAGAGGGATCTCTCCCCGAGAGGGCTTGTATCGGGGAAAAAGATAATAATACCCGTTTATCTTACTTAGCAGTTGCATCTAGGCCATCCAAAAACAACTCAAGAGAAGCTGTAAACAACGTAAAAGACATGTCAAATTCTACTGAAAACAACCTTGTTGAGGAACAGAATGATTCATCTTCTGATTCAGGAATTGCTGGACAGGGCCGAGACCTTGACGAGATTTTGTCGGCCTACAGAGAAGATGCAGATAGTCGAGGAAGTGAAGAAGAGGGTTGGGCAGTCGTTGGAAAGAATAATAAACCTAAACTTACAGCAAAATCTCAGAGAAACCGTCAAGTTGAGAATCGTAGACAACGAAATTTTAAAGTGACTGGTGTTAAAAAAACGGGTCACCACTCGTTCAAAGGAGTGAAAAAAACTGTTGATGTTTATGTTGGAAGAGTGGATACGGAAGTTGACTCAAATGATATTAAAAGTTTTGTTAAAGAAGACTTTGATATAAATGTTATTAAGATAGAAGAACTGGAAATCTTCAGTTCAGAGAGCAAAGCTTTTAAACTAACAGTAAATTTAGACGAAAGGGAAACTTGTTTGACTCAGAGTCATGGCCTGAAGGGGTCATAGTAAACAAAGATTACAAAAAGAGACAATAAGACAAATTTTTTATATTATTAGTGTAACCATTTGTTTATTTTATATCATTGTTGATATTTGTACCTTTGCTTCCTATTTATTATGGTATTGAAACTTTGTACATATAATTGTTGCTCTCTGGCGAAAAATATTGATCTGGTCAGAGAGCTTGCAGTAAGTCAGTATGACTTTATATTTTTACAAGAAACATTTGTTACGGAAAACAGACTTGGTGATTTACAGTTTATTGATGAGCATTATGAAGTATTAGGGTCACCGGCAGTCTATTCGGAGAAAGCTATTGAGTCTTTTTCCGGTAGGTGTGAGGGTGGGTTAGCTTGTCTTTGGAAGATGAGTTCTTCTCTTCATATCAAAAAGATTATTATAGAGAAGGATTTTATTGTAATGTCCGTTCTTTATAACCAAAAATTACTTGTGTTTGTAAATGTATATATCCGAAGCGATATTTGTAGAATAGAGACTTTGAATGATTATTTGGCTTCACTTAGTTATCTTGAATATATTTTAACTGAGATTAGATATGATTCTATATTTTTTATTGGTGATTTTAATGCAGACCCTTTTTCTGGTCGCTCATGGAATCACTTGACGGATTTTATGAAAGATAATCAACTTGAATATTTTGATGTCTCTGCTCTGGATGACTCTACTTTCACATTTTTGTCCTTTGGGGGTAGCTATACCAAATGGTTAGACCATGTAGTTGGGAGAAAGGAAAATGTTACCTATGTGAAGAATATCAGAGTGTTATATGATATAATTAGTTCAGACCATTTGCCAGTAGTAGCTGAAGTGGTTGTTGATGCTGGCAGTCCTTGTACACCATCATATTTAGGTCCCGAAGACGGAAAAAATAGGTACTATGTTGACTGGGATAAACTTTCTTCAAATGAACTTTGTCTTATTGGAGCAAATGTGATGTCTAGAGTGGGTAGCTTTGTGAGTAGTGCATCATTTGACTGCTGTTCTTTGAGTTATAGAGATTATAAACCTCTCAGGGAAATTGATTTTTTTACTCTGCACTTGCAATGTCTGTAAAAGAGGAAAGCTCTCTTTACTCAAGGGCCATAAAGAGAAAATGTAAATATAAAGTGATACCCAGATGGAATCGTAATGTAAAATGTAAATACAAAACTGCCAGAATGGAATATTTAAAGTGGTTGCGGTCAGGAAAAATACATGCGGGCCCAGATTTCGATCAAATGAGGGGAAGTCGCAAAATATTCAAAGAGGCATTAAATGAATGTAAGAGAAATGAATTTGCTGAGAGGTCTTTATCGCTTCAAGAAAAATTTGAGGACAAAGATATGAAACAATTCTGGCGGGATGTAGGAAAAAGGAATAACAAAGCGAAGCAATCAGATATAATTGATGGGGAAAATAATATAGAAAATATAGTACAGATTTTTAATAATAAATTTCTATCGTTTGATTTAAACAGTTCAAATGAACACCCAGAAAATGAGCTACTATTGAAATTAAATGAATATTG
>NC_090740.1:51148439-51153439 GCF_036898095.1 Palaemon carinicauda
GCAAAAGGATATTGGGAGTTAAATATCAGGGCAGGATTAGAAATGAAACTGTAATAGAAAATACCAGAGTACCATATGTGGATGAGATCATGTTGAGGGGTAGATGTGGATGGTTTGAGCATACTCCTCGCACTCCCCAAGAGAGATTAGGTCACTAAATGTTTATCTAGGCTCCACAAGGCACTAGAAGAGTGAAAAAACCTAGACCTATATGGCTGAGGACCATGAAGCGTGAAGTGGGAGATGGTGAATGGATAAGTATTGAATTAAAAGCTCAAAACAGACGACGGGGGAAATCTAACCGAGGCCCTTGGCGTCAATAGTCGTAGGAGGAGATGAAGAATATACAAAATTAGTTATCAACTTAACTTACAATGGATATCTTAGACAATCATTAGTGCATTTCTACTCATTTCAAATCGAAAGTTACCTTTTACTTTCACTTTTGAGAAATGTTGAATAACGTCAGAGATCAATCGGTCATGGTAGCTTCAAAATCTTTATAAATCATATTGTAAAATATTTTTCCTAACACTAAAAATTTTTCATCTTATGAAGCATAACCTAGAATTTTTTTTTACTTCTTTTCAATATAATGGTTATCGGATGATTTATAATCATACCTCTATGATTTTATTCTTATTCTGTATAATTTTGTCAATGATCTAGTCTCTCATTTTGTTATTAAGGAGATATAAAAGTGTCTTGCTTAAAACAAATTTTCAATTAACTTGCCGGTACATGTCCTTTTAGAAGAAATGTCACTTGAATTTCTTGCAATTTATTCTTGACTATCTTTTTTGTTCCAACACTTTTGTCATTAAAGGTCATTTGGATGAAAAGTGCTTATACATGCAACTATAAGAATTTGTTCTTCAGTTTTTCTTCTATTATCTCAATGTTGATATAGTTAAAAGACAACAGATATATTTTTCACAATGAGTTTGAATGTCAAACTCCTCTGCAGAATCAATAACCATTGAGAGAGAGAGAGAGAGAGAGAGAGAGAGAGAGAGAGAGAGAGAGATTTTCCTATCTTTCATATTCATCCCATGGAATTTACAAAGGTATATATTTTTTCAGAAGAGTGCTACTGAGCACACAAAAAAAAAAGAAAATAGTAAATGTAGGACTAATTCTCCATGATTCTCCTGCCAAATGTGATAATTTTATTCATAATAGAAAATAATGTTATAATTTGAGGATTCATTGAAAAATGAGTGTAAGGAAATTTTGTTTTTTCCATTTTCATTGCAACGTTTTGGGCACTGGGAATCTTCGTAAACATCATAAGCTGTAGACATTGTTTTATGAAATATAATATAAAGATATGGAATTGACATTTACCTATGCAAGTGTCTATAATATGCATCTATTATATTGAGGTAGTTTTTTTTTCTATTTAGTTTATTAATAGAGTTTCCTCTATATCGTACATTTGTTTTCTGTTTACCTTTCTTCACTTTCAGTCATTAGATAGCCACCAGCTAAAGCAGTGTTTTACCTTGATACTTTGAGGAAATTTTTAACATATCCAGAACAATAAGAATTTTTTACCATGTTCGTAAGGAAGGGAAATGTTGATGAGCTTTATCGGTATAGTTGGAAATCTAGTTGGAGGAAGTAAAGAACCCAGCCTTTGAAACACTTCTAGAAGGCTCAAATCACTAGCAGTTCATACTTCAGAAAGCCTCTCTAGTGTTTTCAACGCTTCCAGAAGGTTGAAATCACTGACAGTTCATACATCAGAAAGACCTTTTAATGTTTTATCGTTTCCAGAAGGCTCAAATCACTGGTAGTTCATACTTCACAAAGCCTTTCCAATATTCATGACGCTTCCAGAAAGCTCAAATCACTAGCAGTTTATACTACAGAAAGCCTTTCCAATGTTTTTAATTCTTTTTGAAGGCTGAAATCTCTGACGATTCATATAACAGAAAGCCTTTCTTATGTTTTAACGCTTTAAGAAGGCTCAAATCTCTGGCAGTTCATTCTTCAGAAAGCCTTTCCAATGTGCATGACACTTTAGAAGGGACAAATCACTGTCAGTTCATACATCGGAAAGCCTTTTTGGTGCTTTTAACGCTTCCAGAAGACTTAGATCCCAGGCAGTTCATACTTCAGAAAGCTTTTCTAATATTTTCAACACTTCCAAAAGGCTCAAATCATTGGCAGTTCATACTTCAGAAAGCTTTTCTAATATTTTCAACTCTTCCAAAAGGCTCAAATCATTGGCAGTTCATACTTCAGATAGCCTTCATAATATTTTAACGCCTCCAGAAGGCTCAGATCACTGGGTGTTCATATTTCAGAAAGCCTTTCCAATGTTCATGACGCTTCCAGAAGGCTCAAATCGCTACCAGTTCATACATCAGGAGGCCTTTATAATGTTTTAACTCTTTCAGAATGGACAAGTCACTGTCAGTTCATACCTCAGAAATCCTTTCTAATGTTTTTTACACTTCCAGAAGGCTTAGATCCCAGGCAGTTCATACTCCAGAAAGCCTTTCTAATGTTTTCAACGCTTCCAAAAGGCTCAAATCCTGGCAGTTCATACTTCAGATAGCCTTTCTAATGTTTTAACGATTCCAGAAGGCTCAATTCACTGGCTGTTCATACTTTACAAAAGCTTTTGTAATGTGTTTAACGCTTCCAGAAGGCTCAAATCCCTGGTAGTTCATACCTCAGAAAGCCTTTCTATTTTTTTAACGTCTACAGAAGATACAAATTACCGGCAATTCATAATTCAGAAAGCCTTTCTAATGTTTTAACTCTTCCAAAAGGCTCAAATCAATGGCAGTTCATTCTTCAGAAAGCCTTTCTAATGTTTTTATCGATTCCAGAACGCTAAAATCACTGCCTACAACACCACATAGACTCACTTCACAGCCTCATATGAACTACAGTATCTGCAGTTCCTCCAACACTTTTTGATGAGAATTGAAATATGAAGTTCCAGAACAAGGCTACGTTTAAAACCGAGCTTCAAGTATAGGTTTCCAGTTGCTATATGGATTATTCCATATTCATTAATGAATGCACCTTGTTATGACTTGTTAACTAATCTGTACCTTGTTATGACTTGTTTGGTAGGCTATACCATGTTATGACTTATTAACTAGCCTGCAAAAGATAATATTGAGGCTCAAAAATAAGAAAAAAAAATGAATAACGATAAACTTGCTTTTTTACCTGCCACAGTGGCGTGTGTATCGCATTTTCAATAAATATCAACTAACAAATACCGGAAGTGCTACTAGACCTAATCTTGGATGGAACAACGCCAATCGTAAACATCCATTGACTTTCTCAGTGCCACCCCTCCCCACATAAAGTACTCTTATAAGAGTTTATGCTATCATAACTCTGTAGATATATGTATGAGAGCGTAAAGTTATTGGTTACGTTTAAGACTAATGTTTAAAACTCAGAATATTTAGGCACTGTATATTAAGAAAAATATTTAGGATAATTCATTGCACATTATAATGAGACTCAAAACTTCCAACTCGAAATATTTAGAGTCTTTCTCTTGCAAATTGACCGAATACCTCTGATCGTTCAGTCCCTACTATATTCCAAAAAAAAATCCTTTAAGGACACACACACACACACATACGCACACACACACGAACACCCACTAACACACGCGCAAATATTTGTTCTAACAAATAACACCCTAATAAAGGTTATGTCTCTTAGACTAAAGCGCTTCCATATCTTTGTAAAATATCTTTTTCTGAGGCATGGAAGTGGCAGAGTCTGTTTAGCATATCAAAGGGAACGGCGGTAATGGCAATGCTTATAAATACTTGCTAAAATTATAACGAAGAGCAGCGCTTTGGACGCTAACAATAGCCAGAAATATCAACAGACCACTAATCCTGCAACTTAATCCTAAAAGAATAGAGGTTTTTCGGTGCTTTTGTTTTGTGTCTATTTTTTATTCTCTTGGATAGGATGATTGGCCTAGTTATTTCAGTCGTTCTTTCTCTAATTATATTTATTCTAAGATATACAAATGGTAATTGATTTGTGGTGGCCGATGTGGTAACGTCCCTGACTGGTGAACGCCTGACTGGGGATCGAGTTCCGCTCAAACTTGTAAGTTTCTTTTGTCGCTGCAACCTCACCTTTCTTATGAGCTAAGGATGGGGGATATGGGGGATCCTATAGGTTTATCTACTGAGTCAACAGCAGCCATTGCCTGGACCTCCTTTGTTCAAGCTTGGGTGGAGAGGGGCTTGAGCGCTGATCATATGTATATATGATCTGTCTCTAGGGGATTGTCCTGTTCGATAGGGCATAATACTGTCCCTTGCCCCTTACATTCATGAGTGACCTTTAAACCTTCAAATATAAACGTACGAGCAGTGTTGATTACACAAAATTATATTTTTTCTCTTCATTTTTATGAGGCTTAGAAGGTAGATACTTAAATGGCTTTTGTTTTCCAATCCCTCCCCTTCCCAAATAATTCTTGATTATTCTCTTTTAGTAATCGGACCTTGACTAACGAGATTAGTTACTTGCGTTGTTAACACATTCTAATGAATAAATAACTTGTATGTAATTGATAGAATTACAAAAATACAATAAATTTAATGATACAATTAATGAAAACAATACTATATTCATATAAAAAATTTTTGGAAAATAATATATTTCTCTTTTAATCTCTATTATCTCTAGATAGTAGTTACATTAATAGTGTGCAACACCAAGTAACCTTAATCGAAATATGTAATATTTCAAAACCTAATAAGAAGATATGATCATTCATTGCTGTGATACTACAATATATATATCGTATATTCTTTATTTAAACACATTGTGTATTTGGTATGTGAAACACACAAATTCAATTATACAAATTTCAATTATTTCAGAACTAGAAACAAAATATCTATCGACCTTTATTGAAAGGAAAATTAAGTTGGGCTCACAAAATATCATCACCGACCACAATGACTGCCAGAGGTTTTACTTTTCAGGAATTT
>NC_090740.1:51155317-51157817 GCF_036898095.1 Palaemon carinicauda
GTATTTTTGTTGCCCTTTATTTTAGTTTCAATAAAAAAGCATTTGATTTACATATAAATAGCAGACATGAAATATGTACAAGTATTAAGAAAGCATTTTATTTTAACATTAAAAGCAGCAAACATGAAAAGTTTTTAGGCTGTTGATTTTAAGGTAATAGAGAAAAAAGTGTGTTGAAATAAGAAATCATTTTATTTTTACATTAAAACTGCAAACAGAAAAAATTTGTTTTGCCCTTCATTTTAAGGTAATAAAGAAGAATAAGTATGTTGATGAAATAAAACATCATTTTATTTTTACATTCAAACAGCAAACTTAAAAATTTCTTGGGTTTATTTTTCAGTTCATTTTTATTCAAAACAAAAGTTTTGGGTCTTGATTGGTAATAGAGGAAAATAAGTGTGTGCATGAAATAAGACATCATTTTATATTTACATTCAAACAGCAAATATAAACAATTATTAGGTTTATTTTTCTTTCCTTTTCATTAATTTTTTCGTTTCCTTTTTGTTTCTCTTCATTATAAAGTTATAGAAATAGTTTGAAATAAGACATCATTTTATTTTTACATTCAAACAGCAAATATAAAGATTTATTAGGTTTATTTTTCTTTCCTTTTCATTAATTTTTTCGTTTCCCCTTTCGTTACTCTTCATTATAAAGTTATAAAAATAGTTTGAAATAAGATATAATTTTTTTTCACATTAAAACAGCAAATATAAAAATTTATTAGGTTTATTTTTCTTTCCTTTTCATTATTTTTTTCGTTTCCTTTTTGTTTCTCTTCATTATAAAGTTATAAAAATAGTTTGAAATAAGATATAATTTTTTTTCACATTAAAACAGCAAATATGAAAATTTATTAGGCTTATTTTTTCTTTCCTTTTCATTAATTTTTTCGTTTCCTTTTTGTTTCTCTTCATTATAAAGTTATAGAAATAGTTTGAATTTTTAAGATATAATTTTGTTTCACATTAAAACAGCAAATATAAAAATTTATTAGGTTTATTTTTCTTTCCTTTTCATTAATTTTTTCGTTTCCTTTTTGTTTCTCTTCATTATAAAGTTATAGAAATAGTTTGAAATAAGATATCATTTTTTTTTCACATTAAAACAGCAAATATAAAAATTTACTAGGTTTATTTTTCTTTCCTTTTCATTAATATTTTCGTTTCCTTTTTGTTTCTCTTCATTATAAAGTTCACGCCACTTCCCGCATCGTTCACTCCAGTTCACTCCAGTTCACGCCAGTTCCCTCACTGTTCACTCCAGTTCACTCCAGTTGGCGCATCGTTCACGGCCATTTAGTGCGTGCCAATGCGTGCCACAAACTTTAAACATTTCAAAGTTTTGGGCCCGCATGGCACGCATTGGTACGCTCTGGCACGCGAGTTTCCGCACTGTTCACGACATTTTCACGGCTCGTTCACGCGAGTTCGCGCATCAATGCGTGCCAGTGCGTGCCACGAATGCGTGCAAGTGTCAGGGGGGCTTTACTCACCCCTTTCCCTAGGTTCCGAATTATGGTTGCCAAGTTGTAGCTTTTTCTGTTATGTCCAAAAATCAAAATTTGTCCTTTTTGTGCTAGATACTTACATTTGGTGTATCCTTAAAAGCTATAATTTCGGCCTTTTTCTACTATTATGTTGGCCTTTTAAAGCTCCATTTGATCAGACTTTGACCTTTTCTCGTTTCAAAACATGGCAACCCTGCCGCTGACCCCCGAGTTTCCCCCCACGACCCATTCACATGGTATATTGGCTTTCCAAATATTGTGTGTCTGGAATAGCTCCTTCAAGGCTTTGTCTAACACTTTGAAGATAAGATATCTATACTTGAGACGTTGTTAGTAGGAGGCAGGCTAATGCATATGCCATATTTCAAGTGTTTTGTATGCATTTGGTGATATCATTTGTTAAGGAAGGGGATATAGTGAATAGATAATAATATATGTTTATCCTTTACTTTTACTTTTTACAAAATCTTCATTTCTTTGAATTATCTTCATCTAACGTTATATTTTGTGCGCGCTAATTGATAAAGAATATTAATTAAATTCCCACATCTCTCTCTCTCTCTCTCTCTCTCTCTCTCTCTCTCTCTCTCTCTCTCTCTCTCTGTCACGCAGGAACGTGCACTGAACAATTTAACAAATGCAAAACTGCATTTCGTTCTTTCTGACATGCATAAACGCACATTCACTAGGGGGGCAAATATACTCAAATTAATACAAATATTTCTTTTCTTAAACACAAAATCAATATGAAATTATATTTACTTCTATATGAATGAGTCAAAGGAGAATGATAGATACTTTTGTATATAGATATTTCATGTAATATCTATTTGCAGAAAAAGCACAAAAAGAGGCAAAAAAAAAAATATAGAAGTACGAAAAATTATAATGGACAGAATCGGGTGGACCACAGAAACTAGAATGGTAAGGTTTTTGGTATGCATTAAAAAAAAAAATAAATAAATAAACTCCTAGGTCAGATGA
>NC_090740.1:51165317-51167817 GCF_036898095.1 Palaemon carinicauda
AAACCGAGCTTCAAGTACAGGTTTCCAGTGGCTATATGGATAATTCCATAGTCATTAATGAAGGCACCTTTTTATGAATTGCAAACTAATCTGTACCTTGTTATGACTTGTTAGGTAGGCTATACAATGTTATGACTTATTACCTAGCCTACAAAAGATAATATTGAGGCTCAAAAATAAGAAAAAAAAAATAATGAAAAACTTGCTTTTTTACCTGCCACAGTGCCGTGTGTATCGCATTTTCAATAAATATCAACTAACAAATACAGGAAGTGCTACTAGACCTATTCCTGGAAGGAACAACGCCAATCGTAAACACCCATTGACTTTATCAGTGCCACCCCTCCCCACATAAAGTACTCTTATAAGAGTTTATGCTATCATAACTCTATAGATAGATGTATGATAGCGTAAAGTTATTGGTTACGTTTAAGACCAATGTTTAAAACTCAGAATATTTAGGCATTGTATATTAAGAGAATTATTTAGGATAATTCATTGCACAATATAATGAGACTCGAAACTTCCAACTCCAAATATTTAGAGTCTTTCACTTAAATTGACCGAATACCTCCGATTCCAAAAAATTCCTTTAAGGACACACGCACACACACAGGCACACACACTAACACATTCGCAAATATTTGTTCAAAGAAATAACACCCTAATAAAGGTTATGTCTCTTAGACTAAAGTGCTTCCATATCTTTGTAAAATATCTTTTTCTGAGACATGGAAGTGGCAGAGTCTGTTTAGCATATCAAAGGGAACGGCGGTAATGGTAATGCTTATAAATACTTGCTCAAATTATAACGAAGAGCAACGCTTTGGACGCTAACAATAGCCAGAAATATCATCAGACCTCTAATCCTGCAACTTAATCCTAAAAGAATAGAGGTTTTTCGGTGCTTTTGTTTTGTGTCTATTTTTTATTCTCTTGGATAGGATGATTGGCCTAATTATTTCAGTCGTTCTTTCTCTAATTATATTTATTCTAGGATATACAAATGGTAATTAATTTGTGGTGGCCGATGTGGTAACGTCCTTGACCGAAGAACGCCTGACTGGGATCGAGTTCTGCTCAAACTCGTAAGTTTCTTTTGTCGCTGCAACCTCACCTTCCTTGTGAGCTAAGGATGGGGGATTTGGGGGAGCTTATATGTTTATATACTGAGTCATCAGCAGCCTTGCCTGGACTTCCTTTGTAGAAGCTTGGATGGAGAGGGGCTTGAGCGCTGATCATATGTATATATGATCTGTCTCTAGGGGATTGTCCTGCTCGATAGGGCATATTATTGTCCCTTGCCCCTGACATCCATGAGTGACCTTTAAACCTTTAAATATAAACGTACGAGCAGTGTTGATTACATGAAATTATATTTTTTCTCTTAATTTTTATGAGGCTTAAAAGGTAGATACTTAAATGGCTTCTGTTTTCCAATCCCTTCCCTTCCAAATTAATTCTTAATTTTTTTCTTTTAGTAATCGGACCTTTCCTAACGAGTTTAGTTACTTGCGTTGTTAACACATTCTAATGAATAAATAACTTGTAGGTAATTGATACATACATATACCAAAGGCACTTCCCCCAATTTTGGGGGGTAGCCGACAACAACAAGAAACAAAACAAAAAGGGGACCTCTACTCTCTACGTTCCTCCAGCCTAACCAGGGTCTCAGCCAAGTTCAGCTGGTACTGCTAGGGTGCCACAGCCCAACCTCCCACATTTCCACCACAGATGAAGCTTCATACTGCTGAGTCCCCTACTGCTTCTACCTCCGCGGTCATCTAAGGCACCGGAGGAAGCAGCAGGGCCTACCGGAACTGCGTCACAATCGCTCGCCATTCATTCCTATTTCTAGCACGCTCTCTTGCCTCTCTCACATCTATCCTCCTATCACCCAGAGCTTTCTTCACACCATCCATCCACCCAAACCTTGGCCTTCCTCTTGTACTTCTCCCATCAAATCTTGCATTCATCACCTTCTTTAGAAGACAGCCATTTTCCATTCTCTCAACATGGCCAAACCACCTCAACATATTCATATCCACTCTAGCCGCTAACTCATTTCTTACACCCGTTCTCACCCTCACCACTTCGTTCCTAACCCTATCTACTCGAGATACACCAGCCATAATCCTCAGACACTTCATCTCAAACACATTCAATTTCTGTCTCTCCATCACTTTCATTCCCCACAACTCCGATCCATACATCACAGTTGGTACAATCACTTTCTCATATAGAACTCTCTTTACATTCATGCCCAATCCTCTATTTTTTACTACTCCCTTAACTGCCCCCAACACTTTGCAACCTTCATTCACTCTCTGACGTACATCTGCTTCCACTCCACCATTTGCTGCAACAACAGACCCCAAGTACTTAAAGTGATCCACCTCCTCGAGTAACTCTCCATTCAACATGACATTCAACCTTGCGCCACCTTCCCTTCTCGTACCTCTCATAACCTTACTCTTACCCACATTAACTCTCAACT
>NC_090740.1:51182817-51185317 GCF_036898095.1 Palaemon carinicauda
CATCTGTCTTTTATTTGAAAGAGTTACTTTATATATATATATATATATATATATATATATATATATATATATATATATATATATATATATATATATATATATATATATATATATATATATATATATATATATATATATACACACAACTGTATTTTTTTCTCCATCACTTCCTTACTAGGAGAGTTTTGCTCATGATATATTCTATTATGTAAAAAGGTTATGGAAGTACTCTTTACTCCGTTGGAATCTTGTAGAGTCTACAGAGTGAAACAGATATGATATAGGTTTTATTTTATTAAAGGTATGCTAGAATTTTATTAGTGAATTATATAAAAAAAAAAAAACTTATAAATGAAGACCTATAAAGACTTATACTAGGTGACTAGGAATATTTTGTACAGATTAAATGTTCCTACATTAACAAATAATCTAAATTTTCAAAGTGAGAAGGAACACATACAGTTTATTTATGCCGGTAAAAGTTTTAAGCATATCTAAAAATGGTGTGGTTTGGTTCTGATAATTATCATCCATATTTCATTTTGTCCAGGTTCATTATATTTTCTCATATTCTTAAGTTAATTAGTGTGCAACATTTCAGTCTAAGATAGTCATATGTCAGTCGTTCTTGTTGGATATTCTGTTTGATAATCATATTTAGAAGGGTGTTGTCCACTATGTCGCTTTCATTACGTAAAGCAAATGACATTATGATAACAAAATCCTACAATGGAGACCAGACCATTTTTTATGGGCACTTACATGAGAAGTATTCAAATAAACTGAATGAGACACTCTCACAACTGTTGAACCGGAATCTTCTAAATATATTAGAACAAAAATAGGTAATCATAAAAAAAAAAGATATTTTAGTAATTTTTAGAGTAGTAAACGTGTACTTTGTGTATTTCCATGGATTCCCAGAAGCACTTCAATAAAGAGCTGCTTTATAGGTAATAGACGATTTGTCACATTTTCTAGGTACTTTCTCTTCCCCGCAAGTAAAAGTTGCAGTTGACCTTATCCACGAAGCTAATTGTCAAAATATCACCTTCAGCAGTATAAAACTATTCAGGCTGGACGCGGAATCATTAATCACAAAGTTCTTCTAAATGATGTTTTAAGTTTTCAAATAAAAAATTAATCCATCACACTGATCAAATCCCTCTTAGGATAAAAAAACACACAATTAGTTCAGGAAAATGTGTATAGATAATAATGCCTTTCATTCAACTGTAGTTTTAACAAGCAAGATTTGGGTTGCAGCACGAGTAGCCGTGCTTTTTCTTCAAGATTACACTTGATTTTGGTATTTGAAAAATGTTTCTAAAAGAAACTTAACCACAAAAAGTTTATTTTCAGCCACCGTACTAAGTATAGCCCGGTATGATATAAAAATCCTAGTTCTAGAAAGACGAAATATTAAACCTCTGCATAAACGAGAATTCTTCTTTCAAAGAATGTACATATGATCGGAAATTCTCCGTAAAAATATACTGTTCTCAACCGTATTTCAGTAATATACAGACGACCGTAATTTTACCATACTTTATTATCTTTTACCGGTTGGTGACCGTATTAGCACTCCTTTACGTTAATTTATCCATTTTTAAAACAGTAAATGCCTGGTAACATTTATTCAATGATTTTATGTTTATTTACGACAAATAGTTAAGTGTTTTTACATTTTATTTTTATTTTTTTTTTTACGGCAATTTTTTAACAGTGTACTAAGCATAGCCTGGTATAATAGATAAAACTAGAGTTTAGAAAGACGAAATATTAAACCTCTGCATGAACGAGAATGTTTCAGGGAAAACGTTTGAAATTTTCTGAAATTTATGATGGAAGTAAAATTTCGTAATTCAAGTCAAGGCCATAAAATATCAAGAATGGCAAAAGTCTCCGGTGAATTGAAAGAGCTATTTAAAATTTAATTTTCAGCAGAGGCATAACTCTATTCGCAGAGAGACACGAATCATAATGAAAAAGTTTCAGAGCTTTATATTAATTGATTTGATAAACTACTATTTACTATAATGCACTACATTTTATCGGAAAAAAAAACATTTACAATTGATCGTAAAGTTTCTATTATTAATAAATCCTTAAATTAGCTTTCTTAAGTTATAAAATCATTTTTTATCATCATCACTTTTTTTTCTGGTTATTTATAACGGTTCGTCTTCAAAAGCATAGCTGACATTTATTGTATTACTTTAAAGTTCTCTGGAAAAGAAACATTTGCATGCAATAATGTCTGTGGTTCAATTTGCTGATTGCCAGATTTATATCTTATTCACACGTGTCAAGATAATAAATAATAGATTGCATATATTTTCATCTTCGTATTTATATAATAATCGTTCATAAACCTACATTTGATACTGTTTAAAATGTTAGATAAAGTAATTAGTATTTAATTCTCTTTGTCCATATACAGTTAATAATTGTCTTCATATCCATTTAGCATTTTGTTTTAATTTAAAATTAATCTAAT
>NC_090740.1:51190317-51192002 GCF_036898095.1 Palaemon carinicauda
CTTTATTCCGGTTGGTTTGTCAGTAAACAAAGCAGTGAACAATTTAATATACCCCATTCTTGAATTTCGGAATATAGATTGATTGATAAATTTCACAACATGAAACTTTTTAGTCTATTATTGGATACTTAATATATTAATTAGAATATTCTTATGAGTGAAAATGGGTGATATTATATCTGGATAGTTGTTGCATTTTTTGTTTTTGCAAGTTAGATAAAAAAAAGTTATTTACTTAGGTTGATTCGAGAATTGATAATGTTATTCTCTTATATTAGATGTTACATATAATTAAAATTTAACCCCTCCCACTTCATGCAAGCCTCTCCTTTGATTGGTCAATTTTCGAAAAACGAATTACTAGACATTCCCAACTCTTTCAAATGATTACTTTCATGGAATTGTCTACGTCGGCAGATTTTCTCTTCCCTCTTGATGAGAACAACGATTTTCTGTCGCGAGGGTTGACAAAAAATGCGAATACGTCTGCTATATTGAATGTTTATTCATATTATTCCAATGCTAAGGATTTAGAGTTAATATGGTAATGCATTTTGCCTTTTTAATCATAAACAACACTAAACATAAACATATATCCCTTTTTTTTTCAATATGAAAAGTCCTACACAGCAGATTCCTTTGTGGAATGCATTTCAAATAGGACATAGAGTTAAGAAGTCGGTTTCAATAAATGGGAAATCTTGCAATATAGCCATAAACTACCTAATGTTTATATAATTGTGAGATTAGACCTACCCCAACGGTATATCATAATTTGTAGTAATAATAGGATCATAGATCAGCACATCAAATTTTGATAGGTTGAAGGAATAATAAGATAAATTTCTTTTATCAAATTACGTATTCTCTCAGATCTGTTGAGAATTAGGTTGTCTCTTAGCCATGATATCGTATTTCTTTACGGTACGATTCAAAGTGAAATTACTTAATTATAAAGATTTGGAATTGTGTATTGATCTGCAGGCTTCCACATAGTGAAGAATTAGAAAGGTAATGATAAATATAGTAAGAATACTTCAAAAAAAGGAAAATGAGAGAAGAAATATTATTGTTCCCTTCGAGAGAGAGAGAGAGAGAGAGAGAGAGAGGAGAGAGAGAGAGAGAGAGAGAGAGAGAGAGAGAGAGAGAGAGAGAGAGGGGTCATAAACTTTAAAAATTCCATTGTCTGAAGGCTGGCTTCACTCAGGAATCTAAAAGTCAGCAAATTCGTTCGACTTGCCAACGTTTTGTGATGTCTTATGAAGCCGTGAAATATGAAGCAATAAAACTGCCCTCCGCGTTATTTAAAGCAAACTGATAAGGAATGAGTTATTGGCTCCTCTCCTTATGTATCATCAATGGCACAGATGTGCTCGCTGGCTCGAAGAATGCAATTTCATAACTATATTTTCCCCTTTACCAATACGATTTATGCGTGAAAATTTCATTAAGATATAGGCTATGCGTGTTTAACAAAGGAATTGATATTAATCTCTCTCTCTCTCCTCTCTCTCTCTCTCCTCTCTCTCTCTCTCTCTCTCTCTCTCTCTCTCCTCTCTCTCTCTCTCTCTCAAAAAAAAAAAAAATAAATAAATAAATAAAATAAATAAATAAATAAATAAATAAATAAATAAAAAAAATCTGTAAAATATAGATGGGTAGAGGAATTAATGTAAAAAAAATAA
>NC_090740.1:51192502-51202502 GCF_036898095.1 Palaemon carinicauda
TTCTAAGTCGTTTTATTTCAGATACACCTTCTCAATTAAACTTTCTTGTGGCTAACACATTACTTCCATTGCCGGAGCATCTTTCAGTAATCTAACAATTTGAATAGTGTTTTCTTTTTCCGACCACCCATATTTGGCTACTTCAAAGTCTCTCAAAAACACTTTGATTGAAAACCTTATTTAGTCCGTTGATCATCGAAAGGCCTAACTTTTGCCTGGAGTTCTGGCAACTTTCGTACTACAGTTTGCGTATCTTCACTCGGCTGTGCATGTGTACTTTCACTTGTGTGCGTTTGAACTTCGTTTATGTACGGCGGATATGCTGTGGTTACACTCCGCTCCTGTTCTCGTTCCACCACCAATCTGTTAATTAACTCTTCCAACTGTTCTAACTTATTTTCCAATTCTTGCGTTCTAATTTCCTGTCTATATTCTTCATTGGGAACGCTATAGCACACTACTCCTTCATTCTCATCTCCTGCCGCAGCAGCGTCTGCTATGTTAGTCCTTGTGTATTTGGGCATTTTGAACTTTTATTTCACTGGTTCAAAGAACAACTTCACTCACAGCATACACAACAGACGTATTTTTTACACCTGACACCAATATGACCCGTGCAGACGGATAATGAGACGTCAGCATATGGGTTATCTTCATTTATAATAAAAGATTTGCTCACAAATACACATTACAAGACATCTAAATACATGAATTTGGACATTAATCCCCCCACCAGCTCCTCACTCTGGGAGGAGGTTCACACTCGCCCTCACTAGTCAATGGAGGACGATCCAACCCGGAATAGGCATGGCATATACTAAGAAGAAATGCAATAATATAGATACATACATATACAGGTATATATATATCTATATATATATATATATATGTATAGATAATCCCCCCAAAAAACAACACATCTTTCACAAAAAAATAAAAGAATTAAATATTTCATGTTAAAATGTACAAAAAACAATATAAATAATTCCACTCATTTCTTCTTAAAACCTTCGGCAACCAAAACACACGGACTTGCATGTACAGTGTGGATGGCTCGTTTAATTAAAGAGGGAGGAAGAACTACCTGTGCACAAAATTCTCCTTCCCTCTTCTCGTAAGCACAAAATAAGACATCATTTAAAAAAAAAAAAAAAAATTCTCACGAGGCACATTAAAAAATGACGGATAAATCTCCGAATCTCCTTTAATCACTGCTCGCACTCTTACCATCCATTCCTCTTTTTTTCTGTCTCTCTCGGACTTTTTTTATGTCCCAACCTCCCGAGTCAATCAAACCTGCATCCTCAGGGCATTCATTCTGGACACCTCTGGTCATGTCCTCGGTCATCCACATATATTCACCTCTCTCTCTCTCTCTCGCTCTCTCTCTCTCTCTCTCTCTCTCTCTCTCTCTCTCTCTCTCTCTCTCTCTCTCTCTCTCTCGAGTCAATAATCGTGGGATGGAGTCGAAATAATTTCCAAAATTACATTTTCGACAAGTGAATTTATAAACAACGAAAAAACTCATCTCCTCCAGAAGGTTGTTCTTAAACCCCCAAAAAGTTTGGCATTATTTAATATTTTTTTTTTCTTAAATAAACATGAAATTATCTTGTGGATACAAAGAACTATCGCCTGTGGTGAGCTTGCTTTTGAAAGAAATCATCTTTTACATATGGTAATGATACATACATTAGTTTTGAAGGAGCCTCAGGACATTTAAGATTAGGGTTAGAATACCATTTATAAATATATCAGTAATTTTGTCAAAAGGGTATGAAGGGTAGCAGTTGTTTCTAAAACATGTTCTGTGAAATGAAATATCATCTTAAATATTTGGACTGTTAGAGTATAAGGAATATTTTCTTTTAAATAGAACTGTTTAAATAAAGTTAATCCTAAATGATCTTGAACAACAACTAACCAAATCAAGACCCAACCCGCTGTGTGTCTTTGTCTAAAAATACCTATTTGAAATCTATTTGAGCTTGAGATATCTATGTCAAGAAATGGTAACTGATTATCTCTTTGTATCTCTATAGTAAGCCAGATATTTGTGTGAATTGCTTTTAAATATTTCAAAATTATCTGATTATGGGATTATTCTCTGAATAGTGAAAACGACGAAATGCTCCAAGGTATATTTCTTCCAAGTGAAACATGAATATTTTGGTGATTGTAGGACACAAAGGCAGCTCCAATGCTCTACCATCAAAGCGTCAGTTACTGAAAGTTCAATGAGTTCTATGATACTGTTTGAATCAAGGCCATTGAATATAGTATTCTCGGTGGGGAAAAAAAAATCTTGCTGTTTCTAGGCTGTTGTTTAATCCTCTTGGCCTTAACTACCCTTCCTCTAGTTGGTTTCATGAACTCTCTGCTTTTGTTGGTTATTTTCTGACTAAAATTACTGCCATATCTTTGCTCAGACAGACTCTATAACATTTAGAACTCTTCCACACGACTAAAATTACTGCCATATCTTTGCGCAGACAGCCTCTATAACATTTAGAACTCTCCCAGAATACTAAAATTACAATCCATATCTTTGCTCAGACAGTCTCTATAACATTTAGAACTTTCCCAGAAGACTAAAATTACATTCCATATCTTTGCTCAGACAGCCTCTAAGACATTTAGAAGTCACCCACAAGACTAAGATTACTGCCATATCTTTGCTCAGACAGCATCTATAATTTTAATGTTTATGCCAGCATGAATGTTCCAGCTTCATATTCTTCATATTTCCCTCTCTTCTTGATTCCTTTTTTTTGTGCCCTCTGCTTTTTTTTTTATTTTTTTTTTTCTCTCTGTGACCAGGCTAACCATTAATTAATAACTGCCTCATTCTAGAACTAATGGAATGAATTGGATGGAGTTTTGAAGATGGAATTGTGTAAATGTCTAAGAATAGGAGCTAAGATAATTTATAAGGGATAATATTGAGAATTATATGCTGCTAAAATAGAACTGTGAGGTATATTGGTCTCTTAGACAGTAGGAAGTCCATATAAAACAATGAAAGATGGACCGGAGGTATTATAATGATTAATAAGCCTGTTAGGACAACATAAATTTCTCTCTAAGTAGTTTTAATGTGCAAGTTATTTTATCTTCAGCTTTGAAAATGGTGCATTATTAAATATCTTCCACTTCGAAAAATTTACGGGAGTCATATAAAGCATGATAAATTTTCTGAACATTATAGTCAAGAACTATTTACCTTTATATTGCCTACAAATAATAATAACCTTTCCCGAGAAAGTTTCTTAAGTATCATTAAATATTTGTGTGTGAATATATATATATATATATATATATATATATATATATATATATATATATATATATATATATATATATATATATATATATTAAAGCCATATATATTTTTGATATATTAATGTCTGGATTCTCTTAACGACCTCGGGTAGAGAGCCCCAGGCGAAATCACACAAAGACAAGAGCTTGGCTCCGGCCGGGAATCGAACCCTGGTCGGCAAGCTTATATAGACAGTGACTAACCCACTTGGCCACGAAGAAAGATAAAAGTCAATGACAATTCTATTGTACTTATACCTGTCGAATTCAGGTATTTTGTACTTAGAATTGAAATCAACCCATCTTCACCATCGTAGCTAATTGGTAGTTTGTTACTTGGCATTCAATTAATGATAAATTTTGCACATTTTTACGTGTTTTTCATATTCAAATAAGCCATATATATTTTTGATATATTAATGTCTGGATTCTCTTAACGACCTCGGGATCAGAGCCCCAGGCGAAATCACACAAAGACAAGAGCTTGGCTCCGGCCGGGAATCGAACCCTGGTCGGCAAGCTTATATAGACAGTGACTAACACACTTGGCCACGAAGAAAGATAAATGTCAATGACAATTCTACTGTACTTATACCTGTCGAATTCAGGTATTTTGTACTTAGAATGGAAATCAACCCATCTTCACCATCGTAGCTAATTGGTAGTTTGTTACTTGGCATTCAATTAATGATAAATTTTGCCCATTTTTACGTGTTTTTCATATTCAAATAAGCCATATATATTTTTGATATATTAATGTCTGGATTCTCTTAACGACCTCGGGATCAGAGCCCCAGGCGAAATCACACAAAGACAAGAGCCTGGCTCCGGCCGGGAATCGAACCCTGGTCGGCAAGCTTATATAGACAGTGACTAACCCACTTGGCCATGAAGAAAGATAAAAGTCAATGACAATTCTACTGTACTTATACCTGTCGAATTCAGGTATTTTGTACTTAGAATGGAAATCAACCCATCTTCACCATCGTAGCTAAATGGTAGTTTGTTACTTGGCATTCAATTAATGATAAATTTTGCAAATTTTTACGTGTTTTTCATATTCAAATAAGCCATATATATTTTTTTGATATATTAATGTCTGGATTCTCTTAACGACCTCGGGATCAGAGCCCCAGGCGAAATCATACAAAGACAAGAGCTTGGCTCCGGCCGGGAATCGAACCCTGGTCGGCAAGCTTATATAGACAGTGACTAACCCACTTGGCCACGAAGAAAGATAAAAGTCAATGACAATTCTACTGTACTTATACCTGTCGAATTCAGGTATTTTGTACTTAGAATTGAAATCAACCCATCTTCACCATCGTAGCTAATTGGTAGTTTGTTACTTGGCATTCAATTAGTGATAAATTTTGCAAATTTTTACGTGTTTTTAATATTCAAATAAGCCATATATATTTTTGATATATTAATGTCTGGATTCTCTTAACGACCTCGGGATCAGAGCCCCAGGCGAAATCACACAAAGACAAGAGCTTGGCTCCGGCCGGGAATCGAACCCTGGTCGGCAAGCTTGTATAGACAGTGACTAAGCCACTTGGCCACGAAGAAAGATAAAAGTCAATGACAATTCTTCTGTACTTATACCTGTCGAATTCAGGTATTTTGTACTTAGAATTGAGATCAACCCATCTTCACCATCGTAGCTAATTGGTAGTTTGTTACTTGGCATTCAATTAATGATAAATTTTGCAAATTTTTACGTGTTTTTAATATTCAAATAAGCCATATATATTTTTTTGATATATTAATGTCTGGATTCTCTTAACGACCTCGGGATCAGAGCCCCAGGCGAAATCACACAAAGACAAGAGCTTGGCTCCGGCCGGGAATCGAACCCTGGTCGGCAAGCTTATATAGACAGTGACTAACCCACTTGGCCACGAAGAAAGATAAAAGTCAATGACAATTCTACTGTACTTATACCTGTCGAATTCAGGTATTTTGTACTTAGAATTGAAATCAACCCATCTTCATCATCTTAGCTAATTGGTAGTTTGTTACTTGGCATTCAATTAATGATAAATTTTGCATATTTTTACGTGTTTTTCATATTCAAATAAGCCATATATATTTTTGATATATTAATGTCTGGATTCTCTTAACGACGTCGGGATCAGAGCCCCAGGCGAAATCACACAAAGACAAGAGCTTGGCTCCGGCCGGGAATCGAACCCTGGTCGGCAAGCTTATATAGACAGTGACTAACCCACTTGGCCACGAAGAAAGATAAAAGTCAATGACAATTCTACTGTACTTATACCTGTCGAATTCAGGTATTTTTGTACTTAGAATTGAAATCAACCCATCTTCACCATCGTAGCTAATTGGTAGTTTGTTACTTGGCATTCAATTAATGATAAATTTTGCACATTTTTACGTGTTTTTCATATTCAAATAAGCCATATATATTTTTGATATATTAATGTCTGGATTCTCTTAACGACCTCGGGATCAGAGCCCCAGGCGAAATCACACAAAGACAAGAGCTTGGCTCCGGCCGGGAATCGAACCATGGTCGGCAAGCTTATATAGACAGTGACTAACCCACTTGGCCATGAAGAAAGATAAAAGTCAATGACAATTCTACTGTACTTATACCTGTCGAATTCAGGTATTTTGTACTTAAAATTGAAATCAACCCATCTTCACCATCGTAGCTAATTGGTAGTTTGTTACTTGGCATTCAATTAATGATAAATTTTGCACATTTTTACGTGTTTTTCATATTCAAATAAGCCATATATTTTTTTTGATATATTAATGTCTGGATTCTCTTAACGACCTCGGGATCAGAGCCCCAGGGCGAAATCATACAAAGACAAGAGCTTGGCTCCGGCCGGGAATCGAACCCTGGTCGGCAAGCTTATATAGACAGTGACTAACCCACTTGGCCACGAAGAAAGATAAAAGTCAATGACAATTCTACTGTACTTATACCTGTCGAATTCAGGTATTTTGTACTTAGAATTGAAATCAACCCATCTTCACCATCGTAGCTAATTGGTAGTTTGTTACTTGGCATTCAATTAATGATAAATTTTGCAAATTTTTACGTGTTTTTAATATTCAAATAAGCCATATATATTTTTGATATATTAATGTCTGGATTCTCTTAACGACCTCGGGATCAGAGCCCCAGGCGAAATCACACAAAGACAAGAGCTTGGCTCCGGCCGGGAATCGAACCCTGGTCGGCAAGCTTGTATAGACAGTGACTAAGCCACTTGGCCACGAAGAAAGATAAAAGTCAATGACAATTCTTCTGTACTTATACCTGTCGAATTCAGGTATTTTGTACTTAGAATTGAGATCAACCCATCTTCACCATCGTAGCTAATTGGTAGTTTGTTACTTGGCATTCAATTAATGATAAATTTTGCAAATTTTTACGTGTTTTTAATATTCAAATAAGCCATATATATTTTTTTGATATATTAATGTCTGGATTCTCTTAACGACCTCGGGATCAGAGCCCCAGGCGAAATCACACAAAGACAAGAGCTTGGCTCCGGCCGGGAATCGAACCCTGGTCGGCAAGCTTATATAGACAGTGACTAACCCACTTGGCCACGAAGAAAGATAAAAGTCAATGACAATTCTACTGTACTTATACCTGTCGAATTCAGGTATTTTGTACTTAGAATTGAAATCAACCCATCTTCATCATCTTAGCTAATTGGTAGTTTGTTACTTGGCATTCAATTAATGATAAATTTTGCATATTTTTACGTGTTTTTCATATTCAAATAAGCCATATATATTTTTGATATATCAATGTCTGGATTCTCTTAACGACCTCGGGATCAGAGCCCCAGGCGAGATCACACAAATACAAGGGCTTGGCTCCGGCCGGGAATCGAACCCTGGTCGGCAAGCTTGTATAGACAGTGACTAACCAACTTGGCCACGAAGAAAGATAAAAGTCAATGACAATTTTTCTGTACTTATATATATATATATATATATATATATAATCATCATCATCATCATCATCAACCGTAACTGGAAAAAATTAAAAGACTTGTACATATACTTACAAGGACCTAATTTCGATAATTCTTCTAAACGATCTCTCTTACTTATATATTATTACATTCAGAAATAAATACTAATATCTTAAGCATTAATTTTTCCCTATCAAAATAATTCCCTTTACCACTTCTCTAATATACGTTATAGGCAATTTCTATGTGTTTCATAATTGATGATATTTGTAGGTATTGTTTCACAAGTAGAATATCTGACCATGACGTATTTCTTTCGTCTATTCTAGAGTGAGAAGCCTATCGACATATTTCAAACTAACACGAGCTATATAATCACTTGTTTATCGCGTGATTAATTTCCTTGTGATACCAACAATAAAAGTCATATGGAATGAATAGGAGTCTATTGGAGAAAAAAATATGTTTTCCGGAAGTAAGTTGAATTGAACAAACTTTGACAGCAAAATATAATCATTTGTTTGCAGTATCTTGCATAAAAATATAATGGAATCATGTGAAAAGGAACACCTGATGTATCATTTTCCATTAAGAAGAAAAAAAAAATGAAAAAAAAAAAACTTTAAAATAACACTGGTTACAAATAATCTTGTTTTCATGTACAAAACTCTAACAAAAGGACTCTTTTAGAAAAAAATGCTGAACGTCATCAAGTTGATTAAGAGTAGTTAAAAGTTTTCGATTGTGAAGAATATATCAAAAGATTCATAAGAATAGAAGAAAAAATTATTTCCAATATCCATTCTACATCACTAAAGGAATTGCGAAAGACTACATATCGATCAGTAAAACTATACATCTGAATATATCATAGAACTGTTTGATTATCTATTGAGATACCTTTGTGTATATCAACGGCCATTGTCTTTCTATGCGACGAACTACTGCATATTTACTTGTTTTATACGAGTCTTTTTTTTTGTTTTTTTTATTTGTGGAGAATGAGCGTATACACTCGAATGTACTGGAGAGATATTTGATTTTCATGAAATAATGGATTTTTATGATTCCCTCTCGTTTGTGAACATAGACTCGAATATTTTCAGATGCTTTGAGTTTTTTCCAGCTGGTCTGAAAGAATGAAAAAGGATTTGAGGGTACACTCGGGCACACTATTCTATCTTATTTCTCCTCCTCTTGTTTAGTTTAAGTTTATATATTTTATATAGGAGATATTTATTTTGATGTTGTTACTCTTCTTAAATATTTTACTTTTCCTTGTTTCCTTTCTTCACTAGGCTATTCTCCCGTCGGAGCGCCTGGGCTTATAATAAGCCTCTTGCTTTTCCAACTAGGTTGTAGCTTAGAAACTAATAATTGATAATAATATAATGAAAGACTTTTTAAATCTAAATTAGAGACGGAGCCATTTTATCAGTGTAAAAAATCATATTAAATTCAAAACAGCGCCTAAAGGAGTACCTGGTAAAATAGAGCATACCTATAATCAGAAGAAATTAAATTGTAGGGAGCATGATGAATACTTAATTATTCAGTAATACATAATGAATACCAATGATAGTGGTTTATAAACGCCTCTGATTTCACAATATATATATATATATATACATATATATATATATATATATATATGTATATATATATATATATATATGTGTGTGTAGTATATATATATATATGTGTGTGTGTATATATATATATATATGTGTGTGTGCATATATATATATATATATATGTATATATATATGTGTATATATATACATATATATATATATATATACATATATATATATATATATATATACATACATATATATATATATATATATACTGTATAAATGTAAATATGTATATATGTTAATATATATTTTTTGCATATATATATATATATATATATGTATATATATATATATATATATGTATATATATATATATATATATACATATATATATATATATATATGTATATATAAAAATTTATGTATATATATATATATATATATATCAATTATAGGAAACCGAGGGTATGTTCACTGGCTGTGTGATATGTTGAGATCCTAACACTACTGATATCATGGGCCGATCCACGTTTTGTCTTCAGGAATATATTGAATTACTAAGTGGTGCTTGAATTCAGCCTAGCGTTATAATAAAGATTTGGTTGTAGGAAAATAGGATTGGATGATAATTAGAGAAAACATTAGAAATATGAAATTAAGTTTTTAGATTTTAAAATTTTTAGGACGCGGTGTTATTTTGGAAAACCTACATCTCCATGATAAAGCAGGGATAGCTGCCTTAAACATTAAATTAATAAAACTGCTTTACACCAATATTTATGATATATTTTTTTCCAGATATTGGTGTGATCATAAATCAAATTACTCATTCTTTCCCTTTGATAAATATTTACGTCTTCCATATTTGGCAGAGAGCTTGACTAAGTGGAGAATTCAGTCTTAAGTTATTACGTGGAGTATTCAGTCATAAATCATTTAGTGGAGAATTCAGTCATAAGTTATTGCATGCATATAAAGTAACAATCATTCTCATTTGTTTGTTTCTCCTTATGTTTACGAGTTTTGTCCTGTTACGCATTGGACAACAGCAATATGTTGGATGCGGATTACAAAAAAAATGTGTAATCAAATTTGTGTTATGGTTCAAAGTGGAGTATATTTATGATTTAA
>NC_090740.1:51207502-51217502 GCF_036898095.1 Palaemon carinicauda
CAACCGTGTCAACGTGAATCTGGGCAAAACAACGCTGACATCGATGAAAAGTGCCCACACCCGAATCTGTGTGTCACTGCACATTTGAAATTTGCACCAATACTTATCATCTTTAGAAATGCCATGTCATGGGATATCGATTTCCGTAGCTGAGCAATAGATTAGTATGAAGGTTTCAAGGGGTCATGGATCAATTGAAACACATGTCAGCGCATCGATAATGGTATCCACGGGTATATCTTACCAGTATTGATGTCACAGATGAGTGATCGATGGAAATGTCTCCACAAGAGAGACACGTACAGGATGTCCTGCGGGTTTGATACTAGGGTTTTTTGGATGGGTTTCTGCTAAAGAGTTTTAATTCCTTACCACGTGGACTTAGACCATTGTGTTTCTTGGAAGGTTGTCGGTGATGGGATTTAGTTTACCAGGGATGTGTTGAATGGTATAATTGCTATAAAAAAATGACAGAGAAATGTGTGTTGACAGGCAGACCAGGTGTCGGACTGTTAAGTGAAGGCAAGCACAGGGGGTATGGGGTCCAGGCAATTGATGAAGCACATGACCTCTGAGAAGTGGCAGAATCGACAGGGAACCGAACACAATGCCTGTACCTCACAGTCGAAGGTAGAGTGAATAGATTCTGCCTTAGAAAGTGGTCTACCAAAGAATGCCAATGAACAGGTGATCAGTTGATCATTGGTACGAGTAACTCCCTTGCAGGGACGTTACTAGCATCGGTGGAGAGTTGAGAAGGGTGGGTAGGGGACATAGGTGGTGGTCTTCTTTAAGAAAGGAGAATACCAGTATGTGATCTACATAGCATATACAGAAGGGAAGTTCTACTAGGTGGCCATTCATGAGTAAGCGAAATGAGGCTCCTAAACTACAATGGATAAAGCAAGAATAATTGAAACTATATGTACTGAAATAGATGGTGGTGGTAGTCACGAGAATGTCTTCTGAATTAATGGTCACCTGATAATATCCATCCTGAGATTTGATGGTTGAAAATACTTTAGCATTTTGATGGTTGGTGGTGTTATTGGTGATGTTATGAGGTGATAATGGTCTGGTTCTGTCTCCATGTTAAGACTCCTTGCCTTTCTTCAATTCAGGTGAATGTGCGTTCAGCACCTGCCAAACGTATTTGGCACAAACGTCTGAACTTCGCAAACACTGGGCCCCCATCGTTTTGATATGGTGATAGACACTATGCTTGTTGGGATCTGTGGGCATCTGGTGTAGTTTAAGCAGAAGTTCTGATATAAAGTGAGGAGGGTGTGGGCACCGATGGATGTGTTGATGTGAAGAGCAATGTTGGACGGAACAGCTAATAAAGGGGTGGACGAATAAGTTCTGGTTTTCACTAATAGTTGAAATGCAACGTTAATCACGTGAAAATTTGTGAGGCAATGTGTACTGATCAGAAGCAGAGTAACATCAGCGATGATGATAATTCCACCAACACCGGGTACCCCGATACAATACATGTGGCAGTGTCTCATAACTGTCGGTGGGGATAGTGGAGGCATTGGCAGCCACCAGGCTGATTTCAGCTGTCTTGCAATAGTGGAGTCGCCACCTTAAGAAAAGACGTGTCAGAGGTGAATGGCATTACCAGAAACTCCACTTTTGATTCTGAATCCAGCAAAAAAGATAGCCTACTGACACGTTTTTTTTTTTACCATAAAAAGAATTTAACTATTCTCTCTCTCTCTCTCTCTCTCTCTCTCTCTCTCTCTCTCTCTCTCTCTCTCTCTCTCTCTCTCTCTCTCTCTCTCTCTCTCTCTCTCACACAACTCAGAAACCAAACGTTGAGTTCACTAAATGAATGACCAGCCCAAGTCTCGACCCAGAATATAAGGGATTATATGGCTACATTTCAAATTCAGGGTGTTTCTTTTGCATTTATTTTTTGTTCAACTGAGTGTGTGGAATTTGTAGTGGATTGAGTGAAAGTATATAATCATTGAAGGTGATAACTTTCTGCGAGAAAACAAAAACTATCCAAAATAAATGAACCCAAAATGGGCTAAGTAGACTGCAATTTTATTGTAAAAGATAACATGAACCACGACATTTTAGGATTTCGTTCTATCAAGTCTTCAGACCCTTATGGGCATCTTCCTCTCTTCTGTTTTTTTCCGTTATCAAAGGGGATCTTCTTTCCCTACTCGGGTTTCCCGTGTTATCACAGGAACATGTCTATTCATTTCTCTTTACAGCCTGGGAGCATTCTCACCAAGAGTCACTTTTATGACTCAAAACTGCTGATGGGGACCCATTCCTCCTGGTAGATTATGGATTCCGGAATAAGCATACGACAGGAATATGGAATTCAATTCACAAGGTGTTGAACACAGCAGTTTTTATTTGAACCCGTCTTTGGATGCGATTGAAATACCTTTGGGAAGAGATGGTGTGAAAGTATATTTTCCTTATCAGTATCTCAAAATTTTATATATTCTAGTTTTGCAATAAGGATTTTTTTTCTTTTTAGATTACCATTGAAATTCAAAATTTCCAACATATATATATATATATATATATATATATATATATGATAAATTTTGCACATTTTTACGTGTTTCTCATATTCAAATAAGCCATATATATTTTTGATACATTAATGTCTGGATTCTCTTAACAACCTCGGGATCAGAGCCCCAGGCGAAATCACACAGAGACAAGAGCTTGGCTCCGGCCGGGAATCGAACCCTGGTCGGCAAGCTTGTATAGACAGTGACTAAGCCACTTGGCCACGAAGAAAGATAAAAGTCAATGACAATTCTTCTGTCCTTATGCCTGTCAAATTCAGGTATTTTGTACTTAGAATTGAAATCAACCCATCTTCTCCATCGTAGCTAATTGGTAGTTTGTTACTTGGCATTCAATTAATGATAAATTTTGCACATTTTTACGTGTTTCTCATATTCAAATAAGCCATATATATTTTTGATACATTAATGTCTGGATTCTCTTAACAACCTCGGGATCAGAGCCCTAGGCGAAATCACACAAAGACAAGAGCTTGGCTCCGGCCGGGAATCGAACCCTGGTCGGCAAGCTTGTATAGACAGTGACTAAGCCACTTGGCCACGAAGAAAGATAAAAGTCAATGACAATTCTTCTGTATTTATACCTGTCGAATTCAGGTATTTTGTACTTAGAATTGAAATCAACCCATCTTCACCATCGTAGCTAATTGGTAGTTTGTTACTTGGCATTCAATTAATGATAAATTTTGCAAATTTTTACGTGTTTCTCATATTCAAAAAAGCCATATATATTTTTGATACATTAATGTCTGGATTCTCTTAACAACCTCGGGATCAGAGCCCTAGGCGAAATCACACAAAGACAAGAGCTTGGTTCCAGCCAGGAATCGAACCCTGGTCGGCAAGCTTGTATAGACAGTGACTAAGCCACTTGGCCACGAAGAAAGATAAAAGTCAATGACAATTCTTCTGTACTTATACCTGTCGAATTCAGGTATTTTGTACTTAGAATTGAAATCAACCCATCTTCACCATCGTAGCTAATTGGTAGTTTGTTACTTGGCATTCAATTAATGATAAATTTTGCACATTTTTATGTGTTTCTCATATTCAAATAAGCCATATATATTTTTCATACATTAATGTCTGGATTCTCTTAACAACCTCGGGATCAGAGCCCTAGACGAAATCACACAAAGACAAGAGCTTGGCTCCGGCCGGGAATCGAACCCTGGCCGGCAAGCTTGTATAGACAGTGACTAAGCCACTTGGCCACGAAGAAAAATAAAAGTCAAAGGCAATTCTTCTGTACTTATACCTGTCGAATTCAGGTATTTTGTACTTAGAATTGAAATCAACCCATCTTCACCATCGTAGTTTTTACTTTTCCGGAATTTGTACAACTCATTGTCATATTATTACGATCACCGCAACACATTACTCGCAAGTGCTATAATTTTTTTTTCAGTTAAAGATAACATCTCTTCGGTATTGTATGTATATATATATATATATATATATATATATATATATATATATATATATATATATATATATATATATATATTATATATATATATATATAATATATATATATATATATCCTATTCGGACGAACATTAAGTGTATTCTCCTAGATAGGAGAGAGGAATTAAAAGAAGGATAATTACAGGATTCAGAGCTTTTGGTAAACAAAATGATATTATGTACTGTAAAACGACACTTTTTTTTTTTCTTAAAAGGAAAGTATTCCATTTGATGGTCCTACGAGTTTTAGCCGATGCTTGAGCCTTGCTAAAGCTTTAGAACATAATCCACTTATAACTTAAAGAGCTATGGAAAGAATAATAATAAGATTAATACTAAGAGACATAAAAGAGTAACGAGGATAAGAGTGTAAACTAAAGTAGAGGATTTTCTAATAACATATAAGAAAAAGAAATGGACATGGGCACGACATACTATGGGAATGACAGATAGTAGATGGCCATTAAGAATGACAGAATGGTTCAATAGGACCTGAAAAAGAAGCAGCGTATATAACGGATTTTGAGCGAAGCGAAAAATCTATTTTTGGGTGAGATGGCCATGTCGTCCTGATGGAAGTTCCTATAGGGTAGCTTCCTAGGGTATATTACAACTACGGCGATATTCCCAGAGAATTTACCTTAAGGTACCAGAATTCTAACTCCTGGAGCGAGTATCCCTCGTGAAAGGGATATTGCGACATATCAGAGGACGTATTCTAGACACGTCACATGGCAATCTACGACCTGAACAGAGATTTCGTCTCGTAGGAGGGAGATTGACAAGATACGAATTCGGGAAAGAAAAAGGGGAGCCGCTCCCAAGGCTTCCCTATCCCCCGATTCGTATGCGTGCCTGGCGCCAATCCTGGCGCCATCTGTATTCCTTGTAGCGTACACGAGGTGCTACAGATACTGTATGTAGGGAGGGGTCCTACAGCCCTTTCTTAGAAAGGCAAGGGCGGGTCCATCAGGACGACATGGCCATCTCACCCAAAAATAGATTTTTCGCTTCGCTCAAAATCCGTTTTTTGGGCTCAAGACATGTCGTCCTGATGGAAGTGTACCAGAGCATTACTGTATCTGTGGATTCTCAGAACGTGCCGTACTCCCCGGAGGTAATTTTTTTTTTTCCCGGTCGACTAGACCTAGAGACCTAAGATGTTACCGTTATACATCTTTTCAACTAACTATAAACTATGTTAGAGCTTCCTGCCCCCTACAGGGAAGAGTCCTACTAGACTCTGGAAAAGTCTCGAAGAGTACATATATCTATGTACGAATACCAGGCAAGCTAATATAGTGGTCTCGCCCTATATTAAGTAAAGCATAGTTTGTAAAGGACCACTGCGTCAATGTGAAATATCGACCAGTTTTCCGCACAATACTTGTATTGGACAAAGGTTTTATATCCGCATAGGAGGAAAACCAATGCAACATAGCTTGCATAAAGGAACAATTCTATTAGAATTATCCCAGATAAGGTACATAGAATGAATGCTCAATTATACCAGTAAATTGACACAGGTGAAGGAGACGCAAGGTTCTCAAGAACCAGATTATTGACAGGCAATAAATAGACAGGTTAACCACAATTATATATATATATATATATATATATATATATATATATATATATATATATATATATATATATATATAGCATAAGTATGATAGTAAACAGGGCTTGTTTGTCTGAAAGAAAAACATTAGATGCCACTTTTAAGATACGGAGGTATCAAAGTCATAAAAGCCTGTATTACAAATCAATGACATTAGCGTTAGAAACGCTCGGCACACATGTCTGCACTTATGCTAGGTTCACCTTCGGAAATGGAACAGTCTGGATGGGCAACACAGTGCCCTCACTTAGTTTGTAGTACAGTATGTAACTACACACTCACCCTGGAATTAATCGTCCCAATTAAGACCACTGTTCCTCGCAGAGTTAAACAGTAGGGTTAACACCGCGACCCACTGCTACCACAGATCTCTTTTAGTTCCTCTACTTGCTTCGCATAGTGGCGAAAGAACACTCTGGAAGACTTCCAGCCAGTGTATGAACGGAGATGTTCAAAATCCATGCAATTAAAGAAATTTAAGAATGAGGCAACTTTCCTCGGATCGTGACCTGCGGGTGTATTGTCAGGATCCGCTCTGCGAATAAAATATGTGATTTTCGCTCTGAGTTGATTCAGAGATAAATTTGAGCCTGATGTTTCTCCCCTGAATAGTTGACCACCCTTGAAGTCTGAAGTTCTATGAAGATAGACCTTTAGGCATTCTACTGGACATAGAGATGCATCTTCTTTCAGAGGGCAGATTCTCCAGGGACCCCACCTGTTGGTGGGTAACAGGTTCAGTTCTTCCCCATCCAGGAACTGAACACGACCTGCCTCTCTCGAGAGGCTACAATCTCACTAACCCTGGCCCCGGACGCGAGTGCAAATTAGGAAAATAACTTTTTGTGTCAAATCCTTTAACGCACATTCTTCATTGCTCAACAGAGAAGCGAAATGAAGAACTTGTCTAAAGACCATGAAATGGGCTTTGGAGGTGCTGAAGGTCTGAGCCTAGCACAGGCTTTCGGAACTTTATTAAAGATCTCGTTACCTAGGTCGACCTGGAAGGCATATAGAATGGGTCTTGTCAAAGCAGACTTACACGCTGAAATCGTGTTCGCTGCCAACCCTTGACCATGGAGGTGGGGAAAAAAGATAAGCAGAAGTCTGTCAAGATCTCCTGCGGAATCTTCGCCTTGACAAAAGGCCACCCATTTTCTCCAAGATGACTCATATTGCCTTCTAGTAGATTTGCATTTATATTCCTCAATGAAGTCTATACTGGCTTTCGAAATCCCGAAACGCTTTCTCACCGCTAGGGAGAGAAATCATGAACTGCAGGGTCCGGGTTTTCTGTAATGAAGCGCAGACAGTTGACTTCTGGACTCGCTGGGTCAGAACTGGATCTGGTAGTGGTACAAACTTCAGCTACAGTTCCAATGCCAGGAGGAACCACACGCTGTTCGGCCACTTGTGGGCCACTATTGCCGCTACCCTTTGAAGGATCTCAGTTTGTTGAGGACCCTCAACAGAAGGTTGTGAGGAGGGAACAGATAAATCTTGGACCATCTGTTCCAGTCGAGGGACATCGCGTCCACTGCTTCCACTAAGGGGTCCTCGTACGGGGCACGTACAGGGGCAACTTCTTGTTGTCTTTCGTCGCAAAGAGGTCTATCTGCAGTTTTGGGACTGATTCAGAATGAAGGAGAATGATCCTGCGTCTAAGGACCATTCCGACTCTATCGGTGTGAACCTGGATAGAGCGTCCGCTGTCACATTGCGGACTCCTTGAAGGTGAACTGCCGACAGGTACCACTTCTTCTTTTCCGCCAATCGGAAGACGGCCAACATCACCTGGTTGAGAGGTGGTGACCTCGATCCTTGTCGATTCAAGTATCTTACAACTACCTCGCTGTCTATTACCACTTTATGTGGAACGAATGACGCGGGGAGACTTTCTTTAAGGTAAGGAGCACTGCCCTAGCTTCTAGAAAGTTTTATGAGAAAGGTCTTGAATAGCCTGGACCAAGTCCCCTGGACTTTTTTCCGATGAGAGTGACCTCCCCATCCCTCCTTTGAGGCGTCTGAGTGAATCGTCACCGACGGGGGAGGTGGCTGAAGAAGAACCTGACTTCTTTAGATGTCTGGCTTGGGACCAAGGCCTGAGAAGAGTACTTAGCCGAAGCGGCTGGTTTTTTCAGATCTCTTCACGCTTTTGATGCATAACTTCTCCAAACTCCGATTGCATCCTTTAGCTGTGCTCTTAGCACTGGGTCTGTCACCGAAGCAAACTGGAGAGAGCGCAGTACTCTCTCCTGCTCGTGTCTTGATATCCTTTCGGAATCTTGAAGTCTCTTGACAGAACCCGCTATCTCCTTCCTTTTCTTCGCTGGGGTGGAGAAACGGTGTGACAAAAGGTCCCAGTGGATCTTAGCCACTGGAACTTTTGAGATGGAGAAAGTCGAGACTTTTTCTGTTGATCTTGAAGCCTAGGTACTCTAGGAACTGGATCACTGACTGGAAGCTTGCAAGCATTCTGTCTCGGATGCTGCCCACACCAACCAGTCGTCCAGGTAGGCTACTACCTGAATTCCCTTTAGGCGAAATTGTTTGAGAGCTACGCTCGCAAGCTTCGTAAAAATCCTTGGGGCTATGTTTAGCCCGAATGGCATGGCTCCGAAGGCGTATAGTCTTCGCTGTAGCCTGAACCCTAGGTAGGGGGAGAGTCGATGGCTAATTGGAATGTGCCAGTAGGCATCTGACAAGTCTGTAGAGACGGAATATGCCCTCTTGGGCAGTAAGGTCCTTATGTGTTGCAGTGTTAGCATTTTGAATTTGCAATTCACTATGAACTTGTTAAGTGGCGACAAGTCCAGAATGACTCTGAGCTTTTCCGAGTCTTTCTTGGGAACACAAAACAGCCTCCCTTAGAAATTGATGGGCTTCACCCTTTTTCTCCAACCGTTCTTGAACGTACTCCTCCATAACGGGGGTGGAGTGTTGGAAAAACCGAAGGTACGGGGGTGGAGTGCTGTACCAGCTCCCGCCCAATCCATTCTTGAGTAGGCTGTGGGCCCAGGGATCGAAGGTCCACCGATCCCGAAATTTCAGAAGTCTCCCTCCTACCGGTATCACCTCACTTGGACTGCCATCCTGAGGTCTTGCCTTCCTGACCACGACCACCCCTGAATCCCCTTCCCCTTGAGGGGCGTCTAGACGAGCCTCTGGCTGCTCCTCTAGGCTTTGCTCGGAAGGAAGTAGACTGCCCTTCGAACGCTGGGGTGAATGCCGTGGACTGTGTCGACACGGCCTGGGGTACCCACTGAAAGGTGGTCGGGGTTTGTGCCACGATCTGGGGCACTGGGGGCAATGGCAATTGCAGTTGCTGTTGCTGTCTAAGAGGCTTGGCTGGCCGAGACGGTAGCCTAGTCCTCATAGTCTTCCTCTTTGGTTAAGGACCCTCATCCGGGGAAGACTTTCTTTTGATAGCCAGGTCCCACTTCTGGAGAAGGTTTCTATTCTCCAAGGTGGCTTTATCAAAAACTTCTTTGACCAAGTCGGTAGGGAAAAAGGGTCTTTTCCCCAAATGTTGGAGGAGATTAGTTTCTTTAGCTCGTGCCTCACTGTAGCCGAGGTAAACACGAACTCCCTACAAGCTCTCCTTGCCTTGACGAAGCCATAAAGGTCCTTCGTCACTGTGGCCAGATGAGGCTTGGCCACTACCATGAACATTTCATGGACCTTGGGGTCACTTGCCATCGTCTCGAGAGTAGTCTGAAGAGACATTGAGGCAGTCAGTCTTTCTTTTGTATCGAACTCACTTCGCAAAAGAAAGTCAGACAGCTTAGGGAGGTCCTTGCCGAACTGACGTCCGGCAATATCAGCCTCCAACTTTCCCACTTAGAACGTAAGATGGACGTCCTTCCAATCTTTGTGGTCCATAGGCAGGGCCAGAGACAAGGGTTTACACTCCTCTAGGGAGGGGCAAGACTTGCCGGCCTCGATTGCTTTTAGTACAGCCAGAAACCCTTTCTGTAAAAGGGGGAAGGCTCTAGTAGGCGAGGACACAAAGGAAGGGAGCTTCCTATTCAATGCAGCTACCTTTGAGTTAGAGAAGCCCCTCTCTTTCATCGAAGATGAAAGTAGAGCTTGAGCCTTAGCATGGTCATCACTATGACCTCCTTCGGCTCTGCCTCCTCCTTTGAAGCTGGTTCCTTCCTCAGCCGGACATAACAGTCCGGATATGGTGCCTTGCTGGGCCAGAATTCCACCCTCCAGGGGAACTGAGCCCAGCATATCCGAGATGACGATCTTTCCAGTCGTCATCGACATGTGCTCAGCATACCTCCATGGGTTAGCATCCGAGCACAAAGGAAGGTCTTTCACATTGAGCTTTTCTGGGGCCCAT
>NC_090740.1:51230002-51235002 GCF_036898095.1 Palaemon carinicauda
ACTAGGGTGTTACTGTACCTTCCTGTTCCAGCAGAGTCTGGTTCAAAGAGGGACAGAACAACAGAGTTTTTAGTCTGAGTCCGTGTTGTCTGGCTTGGGGCAGAGTCTCCCTCGCTGACCTAACACTTACAAAGGGAGCTTAGCTCCCTTAGGTCACTATCGAAGGTTTCTGTAGTTATGATTCCTTCTTGTGTGATCGACCAGACTAAGTCCTGTTGCTGTTCTCGGGGAGGATAAAATCTTCCCTTGGGAGTAGCAACGCCTTCCTTGCTTTGGTGCTCTGGAAGCTGGCAGGTATTATACTACTGTGCTGGCCCTTTCCCTTAGATCTCCCTTAGGCTAAGACAAATATATATATATATATATATATATACACTTATATATATATATATATTCACTTATATATATATATATATATATATATCTCAACAAAAAGAAATTTATTGTATAATTATCAAAATTGTATGGAATAATGATGACACAATTATAAAAGCTCTTTGTGTGTAGGAAAAATGATTTCTCTATAATGTTGAAGAGCAAGTGCAGTAACTAAATGTAAATTATATAATGTTCAAAAGGATAAAAAGGAATGCTACAAAAGAGCAAATATGACTTCACCTAGTTGAGAATAAAGCATCCATATATATCCTAATTAATAAACATTAACATTTAAATGATATTAGAAGGTAGTATCTTTTTGTTATTTTTCTATAATTTTAACACTACTTCATGTTTTAAGATAATTGTCTTTGCAATTCATATAATGGTTTTCTTTTGGGTTTTTTCCCTCTGAATCCCGTCTGAATTGTATAAAAACTCTATTCTAAATATGATGAAAGCATAAAGGAAGATTGTTTATATTAATTCTGATAATTTTTACAATTCCTACTAAAACTATAAAACTCAAAATTTAGATATTACTGAGAAAGCATAAAACTTTTAATGTTACAGCATGCATAGAAGAAGTGTTTGAAAATTTAGATTAGGTAAATGAGGAATTATTGTTAATGGGGAATACCTTAACAAATTAAGATTTGCAGGTGACATTATGGAGTTCAGTGAATCAGAGGAGTAATTGCAAAAGACGATAGAAGATTTGAATAGATAAAACAGAAATATATAACTGAAAATGAATATGAATAAAACTAATATAATGCTTAATAAAAAATCTATAGACTACAAAACAGAGTTATTGACGAATCTCTAGATATTGGTAATGGATATACGTACTTAGGACCGACAGTAAACTTTTCCCCAGTACACGGAACCGAAATCAAACAAATGATAAGCATAGGATGGAGATCTTTTGTTAAGAAAACAAAAAAATTGAAGAGTAAAATATAATTTTTTTGAACAAATAAAAAAAAGTACTTAATCAGATATTCCTACCAGTCAACTTATTTATAAGAAACTTTGAAACTTAGCATTAGAAAATTAGCTAGTTTTGGAAAGAATATTATCTAGGAGTAACACTTAGAGACACAAATAAGCAACATGGATACAAGAGGAAACTACAGTGGAGGTTATTCAAACAACACCTAAGAAAAAGAAATGGACATGGGCAGAGCTTATAATGAGAATATCAGATAACAGATAACAGTGAATGATAATATATGAAAATGTATTAAAAATTAATTAAAATGATTGGAGTCATCATAAGACAGCCTATCCAATTATCATTAAAATTAAAAAAAATATTCCATAACATCATCTAACAGTAGACAATTTCTATTTGAAAAGAGAAAGGATACACCATTTGGATCTCCATATAGTAAATGAGGTAATATTTCTATGAAAAATAAACACAAAGAACGCACCAAAAAGACTGGAAAAATACATTCCTCGGAATTACAGGAAAAGGAAACAATAAACATAGGAAGAAAGGAGATCACGGAAATGGCATCGCATGCTTTAGTAGAAGCAGAAAGTGAGATCATTTCCCCAGCTTCCAATTTTACCTTCACCTCACAACGTTCTTTTTTTTTTCTTTTTTTTTTTTTCATCTTCCAGTTTTTCTCTATTTTTTTCCAGAAATGTATCGGCTCATCCCATCTGTCTTTTATTTGAAAGAGTTACTTTATATATATATATATATATATATATGTATATATATATATATATATATATATGCACAACTGTATTTTTTTCTCCATCACTTCCTTACTAGGAGAGTTTTGCTCATGATATATTCTATTATGTAAAAAGGTTATGGAAGTACTCTTTACTCCGTTGGAATCTTGTAGAGTCTACAGAGTGAAACAGATATGATATAGGTTTTATTTTATTAAAGGTATGCTAGAATTTTATTAGTGAATTATATAAAAAATAAAAAAACTTATAAATGAAGACCTATAAAGACTTATACTAGGTGACTAGGAATATTTTGTACAGATTAAATGTTCCTATATTAACAAATAATCTAAATTTTCAAAGTGAGAAGGAACACGTACAGTTTATTTATGTCGATAAAAGATTTAAGCAGATCTAAAAAGGATGTGGTTTGGTTCTGATAATTATCATCCATATTTCGTTTTGTCCAGGTTCATTATATTTTTTTTTGTATTCTTAAGTTAATTAGAGAGCAACATTTCAGTCTAAGATAGTCATCTGTCAGTCGGTTTTGTTGGATATTTTTTTGATAATTATATTCAGAATGGTGTTGTCCACTATGTCGCTTTCATTACGTAAAGCAAATGAAATTATGATAACGAAATCCTACAATGGAGACCAGACCATTTTTTATAGGCACATACATGGGAAGTGTTCAATTAAACTGAATGAGACACCCTTACAACTGTTGAACCGGAATCTTCTAAATATATTAGAACAAAAATAGGTGATCATAAAAAAAAAATATTTTAGTGATTTTTAAAGTAATAAACGTGTACTTTGTGTATTTCCACGGATTCCCAGAAGCACTTCAATAAAGAGCTGCTTTATAGGTAATAGATGATTTGTCACATTTTATGGGTAATTTCTCTTCCCCGCAAGTAAAAGTTGTGGTTGACCTTATCCACGAAGCTAATTGTCAAAATATCACCTTCAACAGTATAAAACTATTCAGGCTGGACGCGGAATCATTAATCACAAAGTTCTTCTAAATTATGTTTTAAGTTTTCAAATTAAAAATTAATCCATAATACTGATCAAATCAATCTTAGCATAAAAAAAAAAAACACAATTAGTTCAGGAAAATATGTATAGATAATTATGCCTTTCATTCAACAGTAGTTTTCACAAGCAAAATTTTGGTTGTAGCATGAGTAGCCGTGCTTTTTCTTCAAGATTACACTTGATTTTGGTATTTGAAAAATGATTCCATAAGAAACTTAACCACAAAAAGTTTATTTTCAGCCACCGTACTAAGTATAGCCCGGTATGATATAAAAATCAGGATTCTAGAAAGATGAAATATTAAAACCTCTGCATAAACGAAAATTCTTCTTTCAAAAGAATGTACATATGATCGGAAATTCTCCGTAAAAATATACTGTTCTCAACCGTATTTCAGTAATATACAGACGAGCGTAAGTTTACCATACTTTATTATCTTTTACGTGTTGGTGACCGTATTAGAACTCCTTTACGTTAACTTATCCATTTTTAAAACGGTAAATGCCTGGCAACATTTATTCAATGATTTTTATGGTTTTTACGACAAATAGTTTAGTGTTTTTACAGTTTATTTTTTTTTTATTTTTTTATTTATTTATTTTTTTACGGCAATTTTTTTAACAGTGTACTAAGCATAGCCTGGTATAATAGATAAAACTAGAGTTTAGAAAGACGAAATATTAAAGCTCTGCATGAACGAGATGTTTCAGGGAAAACGTTTGAAATTTTCTGAAATTTATGATAGAAGGATAATTTCGTAATTCAAGTCAAGGCCATAAAATATCAAGAATGGCAAAAGTCTCCGGTGAATTGAAAGAGCTATTTAAAATTTAATATTCAGTAGAGGCATAACTCTATTCGCAGAGAGATACGAAACAAAATGAGATAAAGTTTCAGAGCTTTATATTAATTGATTTGATAAACTACTATTTACTATAATGCACTACATTTTATTGGAAAAAAAACATTTACAATTGATCGTAAAATTTCTATTATTAATAAATCCTTAAATTAGCTTTCTTAAGTTATAATTTCATTTTTTTATCATCATCACTTTCTTTTCTGGTTAGTTATAATGGTTCGTCTTCAAAAGCATAGCTGACATTTATTGTATTACTTTAAAGTTCTCTGGAAAAGAAACATTTACATGCAATAATGTCTGTGGTTCAATTTGCTGATTGCCAGCTTTATATCTTATACACACGTGTCAAGATAATAATTAATAGATTGAATATATTCTCATCTTCGTATTTATATAATAATCATTCATAAACCTACATTTGATACTGTTTAAAATTTTAGATAAAGTAATTAGTATTTAATTCTTTTTGTCCTCATACAGTTATTAATTGTCTTCATATCCATTTAGCATTTTGTTTTAATTTCAAATTAATCTTACAATAATGTAACTTTTCTATCCATGATATTTACTATAAATTTGAGAATAAGAGTGAAAAAAATCCGAGGAGAATTTACAAGTTATATTTATTGTTTGCCTCTATTCCCAAAGATGACTGCGAACTATTCCCATTCTCTGGAATAGGAACTAAATCATAATTTATGATGTTTGGTCACGCATAATGAAATATCTAAAAATGCCAACTGCCATGTCTTGGGATTTGAAACATTTATTCAGATCAAAGGGGAAACTGCATTCATTTTTCGTACTCTCTCTCTCTCTCTCTCTCTCTCTCTCTCTCTCTCCTCTCTCTCTTTGTTTCCTCATTTCTTTCACTACACTTTCTTTAGCCCATTGCAGATTTTTCTTTTACCCAGGAATGGAAATTCTTTCCTTACTTCCAGTTTGTTTAGACCACAAAAATTGTCTTTGAATGTATACTGGTGTGTGTCTACGAATTCATTACGTACTGGTGAAAAAAAAAGTA
>NC_090740.1:51240002-51267502 GCF_036898095.1 Palaemon carinicauda
TCAATGGCACAGATGTGCTCGCTGGCTCGAAGAATGCAATTTCACAACTAGATTTTCCCCTTAATCAATACGATTTACGTGTGAAATTTCATTAAGATATATGCGTGTTTAACAAAGGAATTGATATTAATCTCTCTCTCTCTCTCTCTCTCTCTCTCTCCTCTCTCTCTCTCTCTCTCTCTCTCTCTCTCTCTCAAAAATCCGTAAAATATAGATAGGTAGAGGAATTAATTATGATGTAAAAAAAGAAAAAAATTATTATAATACATTTCTGGTCCTTACCGTATATGTTGTACTCTTATCTAACTTTATAGTCCATATAACATTTGACTGCTATAACGAAATTAACGTCGTTTTCTGAGAATTTGTAGTAAAAAAAGGCATTTTACTAATTTAGTTTTGCAAATTAATGGAAATATTTATAAGTTATCACTATATTAATTCCTTGGTTGCCGAATCATACATAAACCCTCTCAGCACTGGAGTATACACAACCTTACCTCATCAGCAGCACGTCCAGCCCCCATTCGCATGTGCGACAAATTAATCATACCTTACACATGAGCATGCGCTTATTAAGTAATCAGGCACTTCTTCATGTTACGTCTGTCATAGCATTAATCCAATCCTCTCGATAACTTCCTATTTTCCCTAATACCTCCTTTTTTTTTTTTTTTTTTTTTTTTTTTTTTTTATATTATCAAAGTGCTTTTATTTACGGATAGCAAAATTCTGAGGTCAAATTTTAGAGTTACTGTGGCCTGGTAGTAGCATCCTCATCTCGTAATTGTTAGTTCCTTTAGGCGCTGCAACAACACCATCTTGTGAGCTAAGGATGGGCGTTTCAGGGAGCCTATAGGTGTATCTGGTGAGTCATCGGCAGCCCCTGCCCAGCCCTCCCTGGTCCAAGCTTGGATGGAGAAGGCAATTGGTCGCTGATCATCTGTAATAAGGTCAGTCTCTAGGCCATTGTCCTACATGATAGGGCAATATCACTGTCTCTTGCCTCTACCATGCATGAGCGGCATTTAAACCTTTAAAAACATTTGATATTGTACGTTTTTCATTCTTTTACCCATATCTAATAACGTAGGCAGTAAGATCGCGACTGAATGTCTTTTAAACAAGAGTAATCTCGGCTAATTTAATGCTGATCATTAATGATAATGATGGTACTGAATAAGGGAAAATAACTCACATATATTCTATATTGCTAATTACCTACTATACTAAACAATAATTTCTGTCCCCTCAAAATCAACGATAAAGAAGTTAGGAAAATACCACCAATTAGCGATGATACGAAACTATTTTTAAGCAATGACTCCTGCGTGAAAAAATACTTTGTTTTAATTAGTTATTTCTGGTTTCAATTAAAAAACCAAAGTTTAATTTACGATGTTAGATGTGGCCCAAATATAGTTAATTGTTCAGTTCATAGTTTACCATTATGTAATGAAATGAATTTATAAAGTTGTCCTTTGGAAACCTTAATGAACTGCTTATTTTGTCCATCTAAACAAAAATATGGTTTATAAATGTCTGGTGACTATTGCTTTAGGTTAGATTATTAGATTATAGTATGATACAGTACTAATGAAAATAGTTTTGGAGGTAGCGTCTTTGACTGGTAATTGCCAGACTGGGGGTCAAGCCCCGCTCAGACTGTTTAGTTCCTTTGGTCGCTGCATCCCCACCATCCTTGTGAGCTAAGGTGGGGGTGTTTGGGGGAGCCTATAGGTCTATCTACTAAGTCATCAGCAGCCACTGCCTGGCCCTCCTTGGTCCTAACTTGGGTAGAGAGAGAGCTTAGGCGCTGATCGTATTGTATTATGGTCAGTCTCTAGAGCATTGTCCTGCTTGATAGGGCAATGTCACTGTCCCTTGCCTCTGCCATTCATGAGCGGCCTTTAAACCTTTCAAGAAGTCTGGTTCAGCCTTTTAATAAGATTTTCGTCTATATTAATTTGTAAACCAACATCTGAAACCTCAAACATTATTCCAAAATTAATTAAATTCAAACATTAATTTTCTCATCCAATTGGACCAGAAGCTCAGTGAAGGTCTACATCGTACAGTAAATTGTACACAATGAACACTATAATAACGGGAACGTATTTTTTAACGTCCTTGCCTTGTTGAATATAGCACAAATTTATGCGTTTTAATAATGCAAGCCAGTGACGCTTATGGGTTTTTAATGTTATATGTAACATCATGGTCGGCTGAACAGGTGATGAGGATATCATTGGGTAGTCACTGTTAACGAATATGGATTTAGAATCTAAATATTTAGTAAAATGCAAAATTTTACACATGCACACACACATACGCGCGCACACACACACACACACACACACACACACACACACACACACACACACACACATATATATATATATATATATATATATATATATATATATATATATATATATATATATATATATATATATATATATATATATATATATATATATATGTCCCATGCAGACGGATAATGAGACGTCGGCATATGGGTTTTCTTCATTTATTATAGAAGATTTGTTCGTAAGTTCACATTACACAATCTACCCTCTCAGGTGAGCGACTTATCAACTCGAGTGCTCATCGGCAACTAACTACTGCCATCGTTATATAAATGCAGCCATTGCAAAACATGCAGACACATAAATTTTTGGGGAATACTCATGAATATTGAGTTCATTTACCTTGATATACAAGACATCTACATAAACGAATTAGGATATTCCTCCACCCCCCAAGCTCCTCACTCCAGGAGGATATGCGCACTCGCCCTTACTAGCCAATGATATATGGAGGACACTCCAACTTGGAATAGGCATGGCATGTACTAAAAAGAAATGCAACATAAAAAAACAACACATCTTCCACCAAAAAAAAAAAAAAAATTAAAGAATTGAATATTGCATGTTAAAATGTACACAAAACCATATAAATAACTCCACTCATTTCTTCTTAAGAACTCTGCAAAAAAAAAAAAAAAAAAAAAAAAAAAAAAAAAAAAAACATCAGGTCTATATAGCCTCATCAATAACCTCCCTCTGGTTGCGGGCAATACGGGCTTCTTGGGGGGGACAGGGGTAAGAATAGATATTCCTTCATCCCTGTATTTTACTTGTCCGGGTTTACGGCACAATTTCGCAACACAACTCATTGCCACCGTTTCACCATTTATTGAAATCATGACATTTGCACTTGCAACTTTCAACCGTTGGTCACTAGCAGTTTTCTCGAGAAAATCATTTATCTTCCCGCCCCTCTCTTATAACATTAAGTATAAGCTATTCACATCTACACATTCTCTAACACTGCCTATCCTCAGGGCTGAACTTTAATCCCGCAGCCACTTGCCATTCAGGAACCGCCCTTGCCCCCGCAACCAGGAATCATATAAATGCATGAATAATACAGCATCCGCCTGACGGATCTCACTTGACCTATTTAACCTCTGATTGTTTTAGGTTCACTCAACAATGTTACACGTATTTCCACACTCAGCAAAATTACCACAACATTTTACGTATAAATTTAGCATCAACTTAAAACATTGTTATCATCACGATTATTTAAAACACGTTGAAAGAAGAAATGAGGTCTGTTCATACAAAAAAAAAAAAAAAAAAAAAAAAAAAAAAACAGCAAAGGAAAGAAAAAGAAAAATTTTACTCATCAACTCGAGGGACGTCACATATGCAGGGGGTAAGGAGGAACACTTTGAAAACTACCTCTTCAGATACCACATGAATGTGCGCCTGATGATGTTCAGACACTGCGCCATTAACAATGCTTTGTATCACAACTGCGTTACACTTAACCACCTTTACTCGGTAAGGACCCAAATACGCTGGCTCTAGTTTGTTTCCTAGGTTGTAATCGTTTCAAATACACACGATCTCCCACAAATACTTTAACCGGAGCGGTTTTGAACCGACCATCATATTTTGAGCTGTGATTTTCATTAGCTCTTTTCAAACACCTTTCAATGGTGTTCATTACTCTCCTCAATAAATTTAATAAATATACACGGTATTGCTCAGTTGAATAAATTGGCAATTGTAGCGAATTAATGAAAACCTAATATGGTAACACAGGATCCTGTCCATACACTAAAAAGAAAGGCGTGTCCCTGAGCGAAGCATTATATGCAATGTTCAAAGCTAGCTCAGCTGTAGGAAGCATGGAGTGCAAATGGAGAGGGTCATCAGCCAATAAGTAACGCAAAATTCGCACTACTTCCCTATTATGCGACTCTACTAAGCCATTTGCTGAAGGCCTATATGCGGTCACTGAAAAGTGTTCAATTTTCATCAAGACCGTGACCTATTTCACCGCCTTATTTAAAAACTCAAGACCATTATCACTTATCAATCAAAATTTTCGGGCAACAAAACCTAGTAATGAAAGAGCACAGCGCCTGGGCTAATGAATTTGCCGATTTATCCAAAATTGCGTAAGAATGAGTGTACCGAGTAAATGAATCCACAAATACACATTTATACTTATGTTGTGTTAACCCAGTAGGAAATGGTCCTACTACATCCATGTGCACTCTATAAAATTTAATGGGAACAATCGGCCACGTTCTGGCTTCCGGTACAGTGTTTTTTATGTTCTATAAAACAGTTACAAGCATGAAAACCTTTTATAAACTTTTTCATTTCTAACAAAAAGAAGGATTCACGTGCTTTCCTTAATGTTCTATCAATCCTAAATCCCCTGCATACGGACTTGCATGTACTATGTGGATGGCTCGTTTAAATAAAGAGGGAGGAAGAACTACACGTGCACAAAATTCCCCTCCCCTCTTCTCGTAAGCACAATACAAGACATTATTTTCAATAAAAAATTTCTCATGAGGCACATTCAGAAATGACGGATAACCGATTCTCCTTTAATCACTGCTCGCACTCTTACCATCCATTTCTCTTTTTTCTGTCCCTCTCAGAATTCTTTTATGTCCCAACCTCCCAATCGAATCAAACCTGCATCATCAGGGCATTCATTCTGGACACCCCTGGTCATGTACTCGGTCATCCACATATATTCACCTCTCTCTCTCTCTCTCTCTCTCTCTCTCTCTCTCTCTCTCTCTCTCGTCTACTGCATGTGCATCGCGAGAACTGTCCTCCCGTTCTCTATTTTCTCTATTATGATGGGGGTCTTCACTATTCTGGTTACATTCTTCGTTCCGCTTTTGTGCCCTGGTTGTTACTCTTATTATTGCACTTCTAGAGAGAGCATCAGCTACTTTGTTAGCCTTACCTTCTATGTGGTGAAAACCCTGTATATTGAATTCTAACAATCTCTCAATCCATCTAGCTTGACGAGAGGTCAAATCACTTTTATAATACAAATCACGTAAGGGGCGATGATCGCTTTGCAAACTCAATCGACTGACCTAGTAAAGAGAACCGATGTCTTTCTAGAACTCAAAGAATACTCAAAACCTCTCAATCGAATGTACACCCAGCAACAAAACCGGTGTCGCCTCGTCAGACCCGACTTGGATACATCATGCCCTTCTTGCCCTGAAAGGTGGTTTGGCGTTTAAACAACCAAAACATCGTTACAATGGTTCGAATGTGAGGAGGAGTGAAATTACCGATATCAGTCAAAGAAGTGCGAAGATGAACGATGTATGTATGTATGTATGTATGTATGTATGTATGAAAGAGATAGAGAGGTCTTATCTGTTATTCTTTAAAGCAATGCAATCCTTTTCGAGAATAGTTTTCGAAAAATATAATCACACCCATATATTTGAAATCCTTATTACATTTTTATATGGAACATCCTTGACTTTTCCAATAATATACGTCAGAATGATATATCCTTTGTTTGCAATATCCTAAAAGCTGCTCTCTCTCTCTCTCTCTCTCTCTCTCTCTCTCTCTCTCTCTCCTCTCTCTCTCTCTCTCTCTCTCTCTCTCTCTCTCTCTCGAATAAGTTTGACAAGATCACGAGAACTCTCTAAATACATAAACTAGATCGCTCTACTAAAGAGCAAATGGAGTATTTGCGGATGGACTAAAAAGTCTTTGAGACATCCAAAATCTTTGTAACACACACACACACACACAACCCCCCCTCTCTCTCTCTCTCTCTCTCTCCTCTCTCTCTCTCATCTCTCTCCTCTCTCTCCTCTCTCTCTCTCTCTCTCTCTCTCTGTCTGTATATATATATATATATATATATATATATATATATATATATATATATATATATAATATATATATATATATATATATATATATATATATATTACCTGTATCTAATATATGTTATTTGGATGCGCCATGGATCATACAAAGCCACGAACTACTTTGCAAGATTGCGTTGGATTTGTATTTCTTTTAGGTGAAGATTCCATGTTCCAAAGATGTTCAGTGGCCACCTAAAAACATTGCCCCATTTTGATGGCGAGTTGGAATCATTAATATTAAATGTTCAATAAGGTATTACCATCATCATCATCATCATCACTTCTTAAATGTTATCAAGCAAACCTCGTCAAGCCATACATTAAGATCACCCAATTGCCACCTCCTCCACCATCAGCTTTAACCCCACCTGGTTATATCCGTTTACCCCCATACCCACATGTTCGAGGTTAAAGTCTCAGTTATGATGAGATCCTTCAGGTAGAATTTTTTTTTTTTTTTTTTTTTTTTTAAATTGAAAAACAAAATACTAAGATGACAATATTTCATACAGTTTGCTTTCCAGGTGTTTAATATTATGTCAAAACTATAAATAACGAAGTAAATATGCAAAAGACTGATATCGAGAGTAATGGATTTCTTGAAGAGCTTACCGGGGGAAACACTTTTAAGGTGTTGGACAACAGGACATGAAACGACAAATAAAATAGTTAAAATACGATGAGTCAATCCTAAGGAAATATTTCCTTTTGGATTGGGAAGGGTGACCTTTGAAAATTTAGCAATCATCACGAGGGAAAGGGGGGTTTGCTTGGAAGTGAGCGATTTGCTCAGATAATTTAATTGATCGATTGGGAGTTTTCTGTAATCCTGACGCCGAATCATATAATTTTAATAAACAATGTGTTAATAATATAATATTTAATACCGTACAATCCTATATACCACAACATCACTTTAATAATGCAACTATGAACACTTTAATTGCATGTTATTTCACATATTTTATTTTTACCAAACAATATGAATTATGTTAATTGATGATTCATTTTCAATCTCCAAGCTTAAACTAATATAATTGATATAGCAAATAATACTAAGTTGCCGGAGCCAAGTAGCCCGTGACAAAAGCTGTCCCAACCACACCGAGCTACGTGGCTCATGATCGAAATCAAAGGAAAACACTGAAATCAACAACTAAACCTTTAAAACTCATTATCTTCAAATTTTTAACAAATGCCATTTTATTAATGATTGGTGACCCATAGGTGCTATTTTAAACGATACATTATGAGCACCTACATATAATACGCACAGTGTGTATGTATGTGTGTGGAGAGAGAGAGAGAGAGAGAGAGAGAGAGAGAGAGGAGAGAGAGAGAGAGAGAGAGAGAGAGAGAGAGAGGAATTGCTTAAGAAAATGCAAACGAGGGATATTTCCGTGTTATGAATATTAATATGAATAGTCAGTTCCAATATTATTCAAGAAAATTTTATATAGAAATAGGATAGGAAAATTCAAATAAAAAGTTATGATAAAATATTTTGATGAATTAGTTTCGAAATAATATTGGATTACATTTCTTAAAAGAATAAAAAAGTTCTCTCTCTTCGTGGCATTTCTTTGAGTGATATCGGTAATTTCCCTCCTCGTTACATTCCAACCATCCTAACGATGTCTCGGTTGTTAACGTCGGCTACCTTTCAGGGCAAGGAGGGGCATGATCTCTCCAAGTCAGGTCTGCCTAGGCGACACCGGTTTTGTTGCTGGGTGTGCTATAATTCTTTTCTACCCCTTTTAATGCCCGGGAAGCAAACAAATGGGTCTCTCTCTGCCTTTATCATCTCGTTGAGACACTACGCCACCAATAACTACGCTACTCGTATCTGTTGTCACTAAAAAACGGGCGATCAAAACTAGGATATGCGAGTAATTCCATTGCTAGTTAAGGCAGCTTACAAATGGTTAAAGGCCCTTTCTTCTTCCTCTCCCCGATTTATTAATTTTTGTTTCGTTAAAGCATCTAAGGGTCTCGCTATCTCTCCAAAACCTCATATGAATTTACGGTAATACCCAGCGAGCCCATAGAACCCAGCTACTTTCCTTAGAGTTACATGGCCTGGGGAAATCTGTAATAGCCGCTACTTTACTGGGGCAGGGTTTGATACCTTCTGGGGTTATTATGTGACCTAAAAATTCGACCTGTTTACAGAAAAATTTGCACTTTGACAAATTTATTTTCATTCCATTACGTCGCAATACTTCTAAAACTTTACGAATATTATTATTATGTTCTTCAGCCGTTATACCTGTAATTATGATATCATCTAAATAAACACGAACATTATGACCAATTAAGGGCAACAAAACCGCCATCATTACTCTAGAAAAATGACTTGGAGCATTTTTAAACACCGAAAGGAAGAAAATTACACTGAAATAATTGATCGTTAGCTATAAATGCCGTTTTACATTTACTGTCTTCCTGAATGGGTATTTGATAGTATCCAGATTTAAACCAACAGTTGTAAAATATCTGGTATCCTGTACTTCACACGTAATTCTTTGATTGATGGCAATAGAAATGCATTATCCTTAGTGACTGCATTCAATTTCCTATAATCAACACACAATCTTACCGAGGCCATCCCTTTTCCGAACAGCTACAATTGAAGAAGCCCAGGAGGATTCGCTCTCCTCGATTATCCCTTTATCCCTTAATTTATTAATTTCCTTTTCTATCTCTCCCTGGAAATGAATGGGTACCTTATAAGGCCTTGACCTGATCGGCTCTGCCTGCCCAGTTTCAATGCTAAAGGGATATCGATCAATCCTCTCGGGTGACTCATCAATTGCAATTACATCGGAATAATTATTGACAATGTCACTAACTACAGGCTGATATTCTGAGGGACATAATTTTCGCGCTTGCATAATCAAATTCTGAGTGTGTTTGTCTGTGCGGGCTGGAGTTGTGGCTCCCAATAACCCATTATAAGCAATTCCACATAACTCTAATTCACACATTCCTAAATCAACTATTTTATTAGACAAATTAACTATCGTTATATCAGCTTTGTTCTCTTTAATTTCTGTCAAGCCCTTTAATATCATATGGGCCCAGTTGTCAGGGGGTTTAACAACTACCTTGGTTCCTTCCGCAAGAGGGCGACACGGGGTCACAGATATGCTAGTAAGGGTCTGGGGGGGGGGGGGGGGGGAGAGAACACTTCACCTCTCTCAGGTATAGCTGATACCTTGCTTAAATGTCTCTCCGAGCTAAAACACGCACTTACTGCCTCATGACTTTCTATCGGCAAAATGTACCCTCCTGCTTTTACTGTTATATCTTTTCCCCACAAAATGCAAATTTGATTATTACATATAAAGTGTATTCCAAGTATAGCCTCTATTCCTGGAATTGCCAAGGTGGGCAAGATAAAAAAATCATGTGTAAACTTAACAGACCCCACCTTGAACTGGACGATTGATGTATGGTTTATGTGTAGTTTATTTCCTCCTGGCGTGTCAAGAACAATGGATGCGGCTGGCTGTAGTGGATTTGAGAAGAATTTTTTTTTCAATCAATGAAACACTGGCTCCCGTGTCAATCAGCGCTCAGATGGATTTATCTAGCAGGTCGATCCTAACTGCTAACATTCCCAGATGGCCATTACGAGATATGGAGCACGGGTTAATGACCTCCGCTGCCATGCTGCTGCCCCCTCGTCCTCTCCCTAGTGCAGCGGGGGTGAGGTCGGGGCTACCGATGGAGGTCCCTGTGCTTGCTCTGTCATGTCCGTCGTCACTTCCTCAGCTACTGCTTGTGATGTCATGCGGGGGGTGCATGGAACTCCCTCGTCTCCCCTTTCCTGTGTTCCCTTTTCCTTGGACGTTGGTCGGGGGGAAGTGTGCATGCGCCCCTGCCTTGGGCGTTTTTTGCCGGGCACTCTCGAGATAAATGACCAAAGGCCTGACAGGTGTAACAGCGGTGGGATCCTTGGGTGGGGCATTCCACTCGTCAGTGCCCCTCTCCCCCAAAGTGCCAACATCTGAAGCCTCTGCTATTCTGCTGACTGCATTTCCCCTTACCTCTCCTCGGGGGTCGACTTCCTCTCATGGCTGCTAACTTCTCGGAATCGGCCCCGTTATTCTCAGTCTTTTTTTCTTCTGGCAAACTGTCTAAAATGTTTTGTATCGGACCCACTATATCTGCTAATGAGCGATTGTCATCGAACAAATAACCACACAAATACTGGTTTACTAATCTTCAAATATGTTTACGGGCAATTGCCTTTTTATCAACTTCTGGGAGATTGGCACTCCGGGTAGCAAACGAATCGCAATCCCGAAAAATGCGAGTTGCAAAACTAAGAACGGATTCACCTTCCCCTATTTTGGGTTTGTAATTTTCTTTTAGGTCTCCCTTTCTCGCATCAGGCAATGCATACTTCTCATTTAAAAGTCATTTCATTTCAGTATAACTTCTAAAACTTTCTTGTGGCCAACACATTACTTCCATTGCCACAGCATCTTTCAGCAATCTAATTATTTGAATAGCGTTTTCCTTTTCTGACCACCCATATGTGGCTACTTCAAAGTCTCTCAAAAACACTTCAATTGATTGAAAACCTTCTTTAGCCCGTTGATCATCGAAAGGCCTAACTTTTTCCCGGAGTTCCGGCAACTTTCGAACTACAGTTTGCGTATCTTCACTCGGCTGTGCATGTGTACTTTCACTTGTGTGCGTTTGAACTTCGTTTATGTACGTCGGATATGCTGTGGTTACACTCCGCTCCTGTTCTCATTCTACCACCAATCTGTTAATTAACTCTTCCAACTGTTCTAACTCATTTTCCAGTTCTTGCGTTCTAATTTCCTGTCAATATATTTCATTGGGAACGTTATATCCCCCTGCTCCCTCATTCTCATCTCCTGCCGCAACAGCGTCTGCTATGTTAGTCCTTGTGTATTTTGGCATCTTGAACTTTTATTTCTCCGGTTCAAAGAACAACTTCACTCACAGCATACACAACAGACGTATTTTTTACACCTGACACCAATATGACCCGTGCAGACGGATAATGAGACGTCAGCATATGGGTTTTCTTTATTTATTATAAAAGATTTGTTCACACGTACATATTACAAGACATCTAAACACACGAATTAGGACATTACCCCCCCCACCCCACCCCCGCCCAAGCTCCTCACTCGGGGAGGAGGTGCTCACTCGCCCTCACTAGTCAATGATATATGGAGGACACTCCAACCTGGAAGCAACATGAAATATATATATATATATATATATATATATATATATATATATATATATATATATATATATATATATATATATATATATATATATATATATATATATATAGAAATTACCCCAAAAAACAACACATCTTCCACAAAAAAAAATAACAAAAATGAAATATTGCATGTTAAAATGTACACAAAACCAATATAGATAATTCCACTAATTTTTTCTTAAAACCTTCTGCAACCAAAACACACGGACTTGCATGTACAATGTGGATGGCTCGTTTAATTAAGGAGGGAGGAAGAACTACCAGTGCACAAAATTCCCCTCCCCTCTTCTCGTAAGCACAATATAAGACATCATTTTCAATAAAAAAAATTCTCACGAGGCACATTCAGAAATGACGGATAAATCTCCGATTCTCCTTTAATCACTGCTCGCACTCTTACCATCCATTCCTCTTTTTTTCCTGTCCCTCTCGGACTTCTTTTATGTCCCAGCCTCTCAAGTCAATCAAACCTGCATCATCAGGGGATTCATTCTGGACACCCCTGGCCATGTCCTCGGTCATCCACATATAATCACCTCTCTCTCTCTCTCTCTCTCTCTCTCTCTCTCTCTCTCTCTCTCTAGTCGACTGTCTCTCTCTTTTTCCCGAGTCGACTGTCTCTCTCTTTCTCCCGAGTCGACTCTCTCTCTCTCTCTCTCTCTCTCTCTCTCTCTCTCTCTCTCTCTCTCTCTCTCTCCCATCTACTGCATGTGTATGGCGAGAACTATCATTCCGTTCTCTATTTTCTCTATTATGATGGGGGTCTTCACTACTTTGGCTACGCTCTTCGTTCCTCTTTTGTGCCCTGGTTATTACTCCTATTATATATATATATATATATATATATATATATATATATATATATATATATATATATATATATATATATATATATAAATTCACACACACATATACTGTATATATATATATATATATATATATATATATATATATATATATATATATATATATATATATATATATATTATATATATATATATATATTTATATATATAAATATATATATATATATATATATATATATATATATATATATATATATATATATATATATATATATGAAACATATATATATATATATATATATATATATATATATATATATATATATATATATATATATATGCATATATATACTGTATATATATATATATATATATATATATATATATATATATATATATATATATATATATGAATATATGTATATATATATGAATATATATATATATATATATATATATATATATATATATATATATATATATATATATATATATATACTTATATATATATATATATATATATATATATATATATATATATATATATATATATATATATATATATATATATATATATATGACTTTCAATCATCACTATTCCTTTTTTTCTAAAAAATTGACGTTTCTGGAGACCATTTCCTTCATCAGGATTACGCAACATCAGGAAAATATATTTATGTTAGAAACTTTATAAATCTTAAGACTTTTGCCTAAAATGGTCGCATATTGAAGAGTTTTAAAACTTTTTACTAAATAAATTACTATAAAAGCTAACATCTATAGGTATTTTTGATTACCTGCACTGCTTTACAATTATAATTGAATAAAAGACACTTTTTATAAAAGTAGATATTGCAAAAAATATGCGAGTGTTCGGACTCACTTTCTGAAGATGTGGTTCAAAACTAGAATGTTCGAAAGAAAATTCTCTAGTATGATGATATAAAACAGATATGTTGATAAAAATCAGTTAGGTAACATATTATATGTTTATATGAATATTAATGATTTATTTTAAATGAAAAGTATTTTGATCTTTTTTAAGGAATCAGTGCAATTACCGACACCTCAATAGGAATCCATGCCGACCTTCAATAATCGTGGGATCGAGCCGAAATAATTTCCAAAATTACATTTGCGACAAGTGAATTTATAAACAACGAAAGAACTTATCTCCTCCAGAAGGTTGTTTTTAAACCCCCAAAAAGTTTGGCATTATTTAATATTTTTTTTTTCTTAAATAAACATGAAATGAACTTGTGGATACAAAGAGCCATCGCCTGTGGTGAGCTCGCTTTTGAAAGAAATCATCTTTTACATATGGTAATGATACATAAACTAGTTTTTAAGGAGCCTCAGGACATTTAACATTATGCTTAGAATATCATTTATAGATATATCAGTAATTTTGTCAAAAGGGTATGAAGGGTAGTAGCAGTTGTTTTTAAAACATGTTCTGTGAAATGAAATATCATCTTAAATATTTGGCCTATTAGAGCATAAGGAATATTTTCTTTTGAATAAAACTGTTTAAATAGAGTTAATCCTAAATGATTTGAACAACAACTAACCAAATTAAGACCCAACCCAGAGTGTGTCTTTTTCTAAAAATACCTATTTGTAATCTATTTGAGCTTGAGATATTTATGTCAAGAAATGGTAACTGATTATCTCTTTGTATCTTTATGGTAAACCAGATAGTTGTGTGAATTACACTTAAATATTTCAAAATTATCTGGTTATGGGATTATTCTCTGAATAGTGAAAACGACGAAATGCTCCAAGGTATATTTCTTCCAAGTGAAACATGATTTTGGTGAATGTAGGACACAAAGGCAGCTCCTATGCTCTACCATCAAAGCGTTTGAATAATGGGTTATAAAAAAGCAGAGTCAGTTCCTGAAAGTTCAATGAGTTCTATGATACTGTTTGAATCAAAGCCATTGAATATAGTATTCTCGGTGGAAAAAAAAAATCTTGCGGTTTCTAGGCTGTTGTTTAATCCTCTTGGCCTTAGCTACCATTCCTCTAGTTGGTTTCATGAACTCTTTGCTTTTGTTGGTTATTTCCTGACTAAAATTACTCCCATATATTTGCTCAGACAGACTCTATAACATTTAGAACTCTCCCAGAAGACTAAAATTACAATCCATATCTTTGCTCAGACAGTATCTATACCATTAACTCTCCCAGAAGACTAAAATTACATTCCATATCTTTGCTCAGACAGCCTCTAAAACATTTAGAACACTTCCACAAGACTAGAATTACTGCCATATCTTTGCTCAGACAGCCTCTATAACATTTAGAACTATTCCACAAGACTAAAATTACTTCCATATCCTTGCTCAGACAGCCAATAACATTTAGAACTCTTCCAAAAGACTAAAATTACTGCCATATCCTTGCTTAGACAGCCTCTATAACATTTAGAACTCTTCCATGAGACTAAAATTACTTCCATATCTTTGCTCAGACAGCCAATAACATTTAGAACTCTTCCAAAAGACTAAAATTACTGCCATATCCTTGCTTAGACAGCCTCTATAACATTTAGAACTCTTCCATGAGACTAAAATTACTTTCATATCTTTGCTCAGACAGCCAATAACATTTAGAACTCTTCCAAAAGACTAAAATTACTGCCATATCCTTGCTTAGACAGCCTCTATAACATTTAGAACTCTTCCATGAGACTAAAATTACTTCCATATCTTTGCTCAGACAGCCAATAACATTTAGAACTCTTCTAAAAGACTAAAATTACTGCCATATCTTTGCTCAGACAGCCTCTATAACATTTAGAACTCTTCCACAAGACTAAAATTACTTCCATATCTTTGCTCAGACAGCCAATAACATTTAGAACTCTTCCAAAAGACTAAAATTACTGCCATATTCTTGCTTAGACAGCCTCTATAACATTTAGAACTCTTCCATGAGACTAAAATTACTTCCATATCTTTGCTCAGACAGCGTCTATAATTTTAATGTTTATGCCAGCATGAATGTTCCAGCTTCATATTCTTCATATTTCCCTCTCTTCTTGATTAATTTTTTGTTGCCCTCTGCTTGTTTTTTGTTCTTTCTGTGACCAGGCTACCCATTAATTAATAACTGGCTCATTCGAGAACTAATGGAATGAATTGGAGGAGTTTTGAATATGGAATTGTGTGAATGTCTAAGAATAAGAGCTAAGATAATGAATAAGGGATAATATTGAGAATTATATGCTGCTGAAATAGAACTGTGAGGTATATTGGTCTCTTAGACAGTAGGAAGTCCATATAAAACAATGAAAGATGGACCGGAGGTATTATAATGATTAATAAGCCTATAAGAAAAACATAAATTTCTCTCTAAGTAGTTTTAATGTGCAAGTTATTTTATCTTCAGCTTTGAAAATGGTGCTTTATTAAATATCTTCCACTTCGAAAAATTTACCGGAGTCATATAAAGCATGATAAATTTTCTGAACATTATAGTCAAGAACACTTCACCTTTATATTGTCTACAAATAATAATAACCTTTCCCGAGAAAGTTTCTTAAGTATCATTAAAGATTTGTGTGTGAATATATATATATATATATATATATATATATATATATATATATATATATATATATATATATATATATATATATATATATATATCATCATCATCATCATCATCATTAACTGTAACTAGTCCACTGTTGGACAAAATTATAAGAATTGTACATATAACTTACAAGGACCTAATTTCGATAAATATTCTAAACGATCTCTCTTACTTATATATTATTACATTCAGAATTAAATACTAATGACTTAAGCATTCATCTGTCCCTAGCAAACTAAGTCCCTTTACCACTTCTCTAATATACGCTGTAGGCAACTTCTATGTCTTTCATAATTGATGATATCTGTAGGTATTGTTTCACAAGTAGAATTTCTGACCATGACGTATTACTTTCATCTATTCTAGAGTGAGAAGCCTATCAACATATTTCAAACTAGCACGAGCTATATAATCACTTGTTTATCGCGTGATTAATTTCCTTGTGATACCAACAATAAAAGTCTCTATGGAATGAATAGGAGTCTATTGGAGAAAAAATTCTGTTTTCCGGAAATGTGTTGAATTGAACAAACTTTGACAGTAAAAATAATCATTTGTTTGCAGTATCTTGCATAAAAATACAATGGAATCACGTGAAAAGGAACACCTGATGTATCATTTTCCATTAAAAAAAAAAAAAATAAATAAATAAATATAAAAAAAGGAAAAAAAAAATTGAAAATAACACTGGTTACAAATAATCTTGTTTTCAGGTACAAAACTCTAACAAAAGGGCTCTTAAAAAAAAAAATGCTGAACGTCATCAAGTTGATTAAGAGCAGTTAAAAGTTTTCGATTGTGAAGAATATATCAAAAGATTCATAAGAATAGGAGAAAAAATGATTTCCAATATCCATTCTACACCACTTATGGAATTGCGAAAGACTACATATCGATCAGTAAAACTATACATCTGAATATATCATAGAACTGTTTGATTATCTTTTGAGATACCTTTGTGTATATCAATGGCCATTGTCTTTTTATGCGAGGAACTACTGCATATTTGCTTGTTTTATACGTTTTTTTTTCTTTTTTTATTTGTGGAGAATGAGCGTATACACTCGAATGTACTGGAGAGATATTTGATTTTCATGAAATAATGGATTTTTATGATTTCCTCTCGTTTGTGAACATAGACTCGAATGTTTTCAGATGCTTTGAGTTTTTTCTAGCTGATCTGAAAGAATGAAAAAGGGCTTGAGGGTACACTCGGCCACACTATTCTTATTTTATTTCTCCTCCTCTTGTTTAGTTTAAGTTTATATATTTTATATAGGAGATATTTATTTTGATGTTGTTACTCTTCTTAAAATATTTTACTTTTCCTTGTTTCCTTTCTTCACTAGGCTATTCTCCCCGCCGGAGCGCCTGGGCTTATAATAAGCCTCTTGCTTTTCCAACTAGGTTGTAGCTTAGAAACTAATAATTGATAATAATAATAATGAAAGACTTTTTAAATCTAAATTAGAGACGGAGCCATTTTTATCAGTGTAAAAAATCATATTAAATTCAAAACAGAGCCTAAAGGAGTACCTGGTAAAATAGAGCATACCTAATAATAAGAAATTAAATTATAGGGAGCATGATGAATACTTAATTATTCAGTAATACATAATGAATACCAATGATAGTGGTTTATAAATATCTTTGTTTTCACAATAAATAAATATATATGTATATATATATATATATATATATATATATATATATATATATATATATATACACATGTCTATATATATATATATATATATATATATATATATATATATATATATATATATATATATATATATATATATATATATATATATATATATATATATATATATATATATATATATATATATATATATATATATATATACTGTATAAATGTAAATATGTATATATTTTGATATATATTTTTTGCATACATACTGTGTATATATATATATATATATATATATATATATATATATATATATATATATATATATATATATATATATATATATATATATATATATATATATAAATTTCTACCTCATACTTGGGATCGAATGCTAGCCCCTTCTAATGAAAGGCCAGTTCGAAACCAACCATGCCACGGGAGACCATAAAAGAAATTGGAACCTGACGCTACCTAGCTGTCCGAGGATTTACCTGGCGAGACATCAGTCTCTTACCAGCGAGTTTTACCCAATTTCCCGGCCCACCACGTGACACAATTGGTAGTAATTCATTCAAATTACCCCTAATGAGTCAATATGGATAAATATCAACACAACATCGTGTTCAAATAGAAATGAATTTCTACCTCATACTTGGGATCGAACGCTAGCCCCTTCTAATGAAAGGCCAGGTCGAAACCAACCATGCCACGAAAGACCATAAAAGAAATTGGAACCTGACGCTACCTAGCTGTCCGAGAATTTACCTGGCGAGACATCAGTCTCTTACCAGCGAGTTTTACCCAATTTCCCGGCCCACCACGTGACACAGTTGGGAGTATTTCATTCAAATTATCCCTAATGAGTCAATATGGATTAATATATACACAACATTGTGTTCAAATAGAAATAAATTTCTACCTCATTCCTGGGTTCGAACGCTAGCCCCTTCTAATGAAAGGCCAGGTCGAAACCAACCATGTCACGAGAGCCCATAAAAGATATTGGAACCTGACCGCTACCAGCTACCCGAGGATTTACCTGGCGGGACATCAGTCTCTTACCAGCGAGTTTTACCCAATATCCCGGGCCACCACGTGACACAATTGGTAGTAATTCATTCAAATTACCCCTAATGAGTCAATATGGATAAATATCAACACAACATCGTGTTCAAATAGAAATGAATTTCTACCTCATACTTGGGATCGAACGCTAGCCCCTTCTAATGAAAAGCCAGGTTGAAACCAACCATGCCACGAGCGACCATAAAATAAATTGGAACCTGACGCTACCTAGCTGTCCGAGAATTTACCTGGCGAGACATCAGTCTCTTACCAGCGAGTTTTACCCAATTTCCCGGCCCACCACGTGACACAATTGGCAGTAATTCATTCAAATTACACCTAATGAGTCAATATGGATAAATATCAACACAACATCGTGTTAAAGTAGAAATGAATTTCTACCTCATACTTGGGATCGAACGCTAACCCCTTCTAATGAAAGGCCAGGTCGAAACCAACCATGCCACGAGAGACCATAAAAGAAATTGGAACCTAACGCTACCTAGCTGTCCGAGGATTTACCTGGCGAGACATTAGTCTCTTACCAGCGAGTTTTACCCAATTTCCCGGCCCACCACGTGACACAATTGGTAGTAATTCATTCAAATTACCCCTAATGAGTCAATATAGATAAATATCAACACAACATCGTCTTCAAATAGAAATAAATTTCTACCTCATACTTGGGATACAGTGATGCGTCAGCATACGAAAGTAATCCGTTTCGTATGCTGATTTTTTCGTATCCTGAGTCGCGTTTTATGTGTAACTAGCCTAATCCGTTCCAAGTCTTACGAAAAGACACCTTTTCTTTCATAAACACGCTAAACTGCAGTAATAAACATACATTGCAGCCATTTCTATCATTCAATAATTAACCCAACCGTTAAAAACAGCCTAATCCATTCCAGAAACCACCATGAGATTATTCAATAATGTAGTTATAGCATAGTTATCCCCTCGAAGCCCTAAGAAAACGGTCCGTTTTATTTACTACTGTATAAAAGTTACGGTACTGTATGTTAAGCAGTTGGATCAGAGAAGGTGTATTGTTACCTGTACACCTGAATTAAGGGTTGATACCCTGAAAATAAAGATACTGTACTCTCGGCGACGAGTTGGGATCTCGTAAGCTTTTCGTATCCTGAGGCATAAAAATCTTTGTATCGCATTTCGTATCTTGAATTTTTTGTAAGCAGAAACTTTCGTATCCAGAGGTATCACTGTATATATATATATATATATATATATATATATATATATATATATATATATATATATATATATAATATATATATATATAAATATGTATATATATATATATATATATATATATATATATATATATATATATATATATATATATATATATATATATATATATATATATATATATATATATATATATATATATATATATATATATATATATATATATATATATATTTAAATATGTTTATATATATATATATATATATATATATATATATATATATATATATATATATATATATATATATATATATATATATATATATATATATGTATATATATATATATATATATATATATATATATATATATATATATATATATATATATATATATATATATATATATATATATTTGGGCTCAAGCCATGGCATCCTGATGGAAGGTTCCTTTTTGGTAGCTTCCTTGGGTAATCACTACTAGAATTTTCCCAGAGAATTAAACCACAGGTTATCACAGAATTCTAACTTCTGGAGCGAGTATCCTAAGGGTTTCCCCTTAAGACATCGTGTATCAACAGGGGACACGCATGTATAGACGTGCCACATAGCTATCTGCACCCCATACAGTTAACGCTTCAATATGGCGGACAGGGAGTGGCTGGGAGCTGAGCCGCAGCCAATCTAGATGTGGCGATATCGGTACTCGCGATGTAAACAGACGGACGCCATTGCTTTTGATGACGTCACGTCCATCCTCATTCCTTTGCTAGTAGCTCGCTCGATTGGACGTGTTTTTTCCCTTTGTGCGACTTTATCTGCTTGCATCCTCGCCATGTCTCAACCTTCAGCTTCACCTTCTTCTGGAAAGTTGAGTACAAGGTTTAAGTATTGTTTAAATAAGCTCTGACCTTAAAGTAAATCTTACTTTTCGAGATATTTGCATATTTGTGGCAGAGCTTTGCCAGACCGGTCAGCGCCATTTTATGACGCTGCTGTTGCTTGCATGCCTTATTTAGTTAGCCGCAACAGCCTTACCGGTATATAAATCACTAATCAGCGCTATTAGTTATTTAGTCTTCATAGCTAGGAACTTTATATCGTGTTTTTGACGCATTAGTTAGGGTCTTCGCTGACCCCATACCAGTAGGCTTTGCTTAGCCCCTAGGCCAGTGAGCCTATACCAGTGTTAATGCATGATATTTCAGTGATCCTAGTGTTAGTTATGAAGATTTTGGCATTATTTTACAATACCATTGACAGTGATGCAAGTGTTTTTTCGCCTTCAGGGACCATATAAGGGGTAGGTTATCTTGAGTGCCTTGCTAACCTAACCTTATGATAGGACCCCTATATGCTCTCTTCATCCCTAGCCCTAGGGCTTCCCTCTGGTAATCTTGTACCCTATTACATGTGATAGGACAAGACTTCTCAGAGTACTGTATCGCCTCCCCACCTAAGGGAATGACCCCTCCCTTAGTGTTGCGGACCTTAAAGGTAGGATCACCTCCTTTAAGCGGAATCGGTCCTTGACCTTTTCCTTGCGATACGTCTTCTCCCTTCCTTGATTAGGGTCTAACAACCCTAATCCAGGTTAGGTTGGGAGGGCTGGTTTATGTACCTTGCTGAATATACGCGTGCTCCGTTTTTCAGTTAGTCCACCTACTATAGGTTAGGGTGAGCATCTCCCTTCCTAGGTGGCCGCTCTGGTACATAACCCATCCTTTCTTATAAGAAGACCCTTTCCCCCCCCCCCCCAACCTATCTCTTGCCTAGCCTAACCTACCAGTAGGTTAGGCTTCATATGTCCCCTGTCCTACACTCCACCCTAGGCTGGAGTGCTGGACTCCGTGGTGCTCCCAGTGTTGTCCGCTCTGATACATAGACCCTCCATAGTGCTATGGAGTCAGTTATCATTTGGTCGACATGAAGAGTCTCCACCACTTCTTTGGGTACACCCTGTCCTCTCTTGGACTGCCTTAGCCCCCGGCCATTGCGGCCCCTGCTTAGGATGATAGATTCACCTCTATCATGATGGTACCTTTTCCAGAGGTGTCTTGACTAGGCTAGTACAGCCTTGCCATCCCACCTCCATCTTTGGTGCTTGTCCCTTGCCGCCTCTACCCCGGCATTACCGCCGCTACGGGTGACTTCCTTATCCTTGCCGCCTTCCCCCGAGTGCCGGGGGATCGCCGCCGGCCGCCGGCTTACCGCCGTGGCCTCTCCATTCCCTCATAGCCTCGGCACACTGCCGACCCCTCTCGGAGTGCCGGCACTAGCAGCCGGCCCCCGGCCCCGGCTATGCTCCTTTATCCTTACCCCTGTCACCCTCCGACTGCCTCCGGCTGCCGGAACCGCCGCTCCTTGCCGGCGGCCGCCGCTACCGGCTGCCGCCACCCTGGCTTCTTTGACCATAGAATGATCATTCTTGAATGCCAGAAACTCTGCTCGAGCGGCTTCCGGCGTGCCGGGAGTATGCCGGACCCGTCCGGAGGCGGCAAGATGCCTTGCACCCCTTCTCTCAGCTATCTTTACTAGCGATAGCTCCTAAAAACCGCACCTAGACGGCTTGTTAACGCAGACAAACTGGTACGGAATCGTACACTTTGTTCAGTTTTCACTCTGTCTTCTTGCGTGTTTCATCTTTCCAGCACGCTACGTGTAATTGGCACGTCTGGTTGCCGGAACCTTACTAGGATCTCATGATCCCCAGACTTTCTTGATAAGATTTCAAGCCTAGTCTATAATATGGTTATTCTAGATGGAATTCCCATTATCAAGACACCTTCCATGGAGGCCTTCGGCCACCTGGGACTGTCCGATGCTACGGCAACCAGCCGGGCGGGTTACACGAGGCATGCGTCTGTCTCCTTTCACCCACCCTTCTGTGCATCACAATTAATTTAAGTTAATATTAACTTGTTAATAATTAACTTTATATATGAGCCATATTATGACTACAATACTCATCGTCTCTTTCCTTTACAGGAGGAGTACGTCATGTGTGACCACGACTTCTGCCAGACTCAGTGGTCCCAGTCGAACAGATCCCCGTAGTCCAGATTACAGTGGAACCTGATGTTGTCATGGCTCAGTCCATGAATGATTATCACCTGGATTCAGAACATGATGAACGCATGTTAGAGATCTCGGAGGACACCGAGAAAACCCTTATGGCCCAGGGTGAAAGGGAGGATGATGAAGAAGAGGACCGGGTAGTGTATACCGAGTCCGATAAAGAGGATGCCCCTCCCTCCATCCCCCCTCTTACCCCTACACCGACGAAAGTGTCTCTCCCGTCTACGTCCTCCACCACGACTCCTCTACCTACGGCACAGGATATGATTCGGCTCATTGAATCCGTGATGGAGCAGAAGCTCCAAGAAACTCACCAGATCATTCGGTCGTTGGGAGGTTCCAAGGAATCTCGTAAAATCTCCATCAAGGACCTCCCCGCATGCTCGAGCGACAATCCGTGGCGATTCGCCGAGCATATGGTCATCGCTGACGACAAGATCTTTGTCAGCGATAAGATCGGTTCCATATCCCTGGAAGAAGTGGGGTTCTTCCCCCGCTTTGAGGCGTACCCGGACCGTTACGTCCGTCTACGTTCAGAACCATCTTCAAAGGAAGAGACCGAACCGGAGGAGAAAATAGTGTTCGATCTCTCGAAGGCCCAGGCTATGCTTGCCAAAGGCGCTTAAGAGCAGAGGCTTTACCTGCTCTGGACTTCCGGCTTTGAGCAAGAAGTACCCCACCTACGTTGCGCCCGATGAAGTGATGATACCCTTCACGGAAAAGGCCTTCGCTGCCTGCTTTAAGGCTGTAGAAGAAGGGAAATCCTGCCCTGCATTGGAGGAATGCAGGCCTTTCTCCGCAGTCACCCCGCCCGACACTAAACACTGGAAGGATGTGCAATACACCTTCGTGGTGGGCAAACTAGATCCCGACGTTGCTGGACGTCAGTTTAATGAGGACCTCCCCAAGCTAAACGATCACCTCCTTCGTAGGGAACAGGAAACGAAGGAGAGGCTGGCAGCATCTCTCACTCTCCAGGTCCAGATGGACGTAATGGCTGGCGACACCGGAGTCCCTTTCCATTACATGGTCCTCGCCAAATCTCATATGGCAACCTTAGTCAAGGATCTGTACCACTTCATGCGAGCTCGTAGAGCCAGCAGAGAACTCGTGTCCTCGAGTGCCACTGTCAGACACGAACCCCGGAAACTGATTTCCTCCAACATCTGGGGCAAGTACCTCTTCCTGTCTGATCTAGTGAAAGAGATCACAGACAAGGCCGCATTTGAGAACAGGAACCTTCTCAACAAATGGGGCATGTCTAGGAAGAGAAAGCCCTCTCGGGATGACGGTCCTCAGCCTAAGAGGAAGCAGTCGAAGCATAGACCCCAGCAACGTCAGCACAGACATCAGTTTCCGGCACCCGCTACTCCCCAAGTGGCCGCTCAGCCGCCACAGACCTTTCAGTTGGTCCCACAGCCGGTCTTGTCCTCATCACCGGCCTTCAACCCCGCCTTCGAGCAGCACTCCACTACCTTTCGTCCCAAAGGTAGAAGCTCAGGCAGGGGTTCCGGCAGAGATTCCTCTCGCCGGCCCTCCAGAGGCAGAGGAGGACAGGGAGCTAGCGGCCGAGGCAGCAAGTCCTCGGGACCCCAGAAGCAATGAAGTGCTTCCGGTGGGAGGAAGACTCCTCCACTTCCAGGATCGTTGGACCTTCGACTCCTGGGCACACAGCATCATCAAGAAAGGTCTGGGCTGGAGGTGGGCGCAACCACCCCAACCTTCCAGCAATTCTTCCAACGTTCAACCCCCCTCCTGGAAGAATATGTGCTAGACCTCTTGAACAAGAAGGTGATAAGAAGGGTGAAGTCCACAAGGTTCCAAGGGAGACAGACTCAGAGTCATTCTGGACTTATCCCCCTCAACGTATTCATATCGAACGACAAGTTCAAGATGCTGACTCTTCAACAGATCAGAACCCTCCTGCCTCGAGGGTCTTTCACAGTCTCGATAGACCTGGCGGACGCATACTGGCACATACCAATGCACCATCACGCTTCCTCCTACCTAGGATTCCGACTCCAACGGAAAAGCTATGCCTTCCGGGCCATGCCCTTCGGACTCAACGTGGCCCCTCGGATATTCACAAAGCTAGCGGACGCAGTAGTACAACAGCTCCGCATCCGAAACGTCCAGGTGATGGCCTACCTCGACGACTGGCTAGTGTGGGCGCCCTCGCCCGAGGATTGTATAGAATCCTGCAGAAAAGTTACCCAGTTTCTCGAACACCTGGGATTCCAGATAAACGCGAAAAAGTCTCGCCTATCTCCAGCTCAGAAGTTCCAATGGTTAGGCATCCACTGGAATCTTCAGTCACACCGCCTTTCCATTCCAGCAAAGAAAAGGAAGGAAATAGCAGGGTCCGTCAAGCGGCTGTTAAAATCCAAACGGATCTCGAGACGCCAGCAGGAACAAGTTCTAGGCTCTCTACAGTTCGCCTCGATCACAAACCCAGTGCTTCGTGCACAGCTAAAGGATGCAGCGGGAGTCTGGAGACGTTCCGCATCCGTCGCTCGAAGAGACCTCAAGAGACGGCTCCCAAGCAGACTTCGACTTCTTCTAAAGCCGTAGTCAGAAGCGAGGGCCCTAAGAAGGTCCCTTCCTCTCCAACACCCACCTCCATCTCTCAACATCCATACGGACGCTTCATTGGAGGGTTGGGGAGGTCACTCCCACCAACAACAGGCTCAAGGCACTTGGTCTCCCCTATTCAAGACGTTTCACATCAACATCTTGGAGGCCATGGCGGTTCTTCTGACGCTGAAGAAACTCTCCCCGCCCCCGTCGATACACATTCGCCTGACCCTGGACAGCTCTGTGGTAGTGCGTTGTCTCAATCGCCAGGGCTCAAGATCGCCCAAGATAAATCAGGTGCTCCTGACAATCTTCCGTCTGGCAGAAAGGAAGAAATGGCACCTGTCTGCAGTTCACCTACAAGGATTCCGCAACGTGACAGCGGATGCTCTATCTCGGACAAACCCGATAGAGTCGGAATGGTCTCTAGACGCAAGATCATTCTCCTTCATCTCTCACAGAGTCCCAGAACTCCAGATCGACCTCTTCGCAACGAGCGACAACCATCAACTTCCTCGATATGTAGCCCCGTACGAGGACCCCAAAGCGGAAGCGGTGGACGCCATGACCTTGGATTGGAACAAATGGGCCAAGATTTACCTGTTCCCTCCCACCAATCTTCTGCTGAAAGTCCTCTCCAAATTGAGAACCTTCAAAGGGACAGCAGCTCTAGTGGCTCCCAAGTGGCCCCGCAGCAACTGGTACCCCTTGATCCTGGAGATGCAGCCAACGCTGATCCCCCTCCCGGATCCAGTTCTCTCCCAGCAAATACAGAAGTCGACTGTCTTCGCTTCATCATCGAAAATCAAGGACCTTCATCTCATGATTTTCTCACCCTAGCCGCTAAGAAAAGGTTTGGGATTTCGAAGAAGAGTCTAGACTTCCTCGAGGAATACAAGACCGAATCCACGAGAAGGCAATACGAATCGTCTTAGAGGAAATGGGTCTCCTTCGTCAAGGCAAAGAACCCCTCGAAAATCACCATAGATTTTTGCATGTCCTTCTTCATTCACCTTCATGGACAAGGCTTGGCAGCCAACACGATTTCTACTTGCAAATCGGCCTTGACCAGACCTTTGTCATACGCCTTCCAAATAGATCTGTCTAGTGACATCTTCAACAAACTACCGAAGGCCTGTGCCCGTTTACGACCGGCACCCCCTCCGAGACCAATCACTTGGTCTCTAGACAAAGTTCTCCACTTCGCCTCCAACTTGGACAATGATTCATGCCCTCTTAAGGACCTGACTCAGAAAGTTATATTTCTCTTCGCTCTAGCTTCGGGAGCCCGAGTCAGCGAAATAGTGGCACTATCTAGAGAAGAGGGACATATCGTTTTCAATGATTCAGGAGACCTCTCCCTCTTCCCTGATCCGACGTTTCTCGCAAAGAACGAATTACCTACCAAACGATGGGGCCCGTGGAGGATATGCCCCTTGAAGGAAGATGCCTCTCTATGTCCAGTAGAGAGCCTTAAGGTCTATCTTCATAGAACTTCAAACTTTGGTGGAGGCCAACTCTTCAAAGGAGAAACATCGGGCAGCAACCTGTCACTAAAACTATTGAGAGCAAAAATCACCTACTTCATTCGCAGAGCGGATCCAGACAGTACACCCGCTGGTCATGATCCTAGGAAAGTCGCTTCGTCTCTGAATTTCTTTCAGAGTATGGATTTCGAAAGCCTCAAGAACTATACAGGCTGGAAATCCTCGCGTGTTTTCTTTAAACATTATGCGAAACAAGTGCACGAAGTGAAACATTTTGTGGTAGCTGCAGGTAGTGTTATGAAACCTGCTCTGAACTCTGCTTAGAACAGTGAGTTATTAGGGACTCTAACTCGTCGGGTGCCTATGTTGACCCTCAAGTGATACGTAGTGAAGCAGAAACCACCTTGTGTTTTCTTTAACTGTTCTTACCTCAGGTGAAATGTCATAGTAGATTACCACATGAGTGCTACATGCCACGTGCATGACGTGTGTTACATAAAGACTAACGTTCCGTA
>NC_090740.1:51275002-51280002 GCF_036898095.1 Palaemon carinicauda
CTTTTCCACGTGTGTTGAGGAGGAAAGATTTTGAAAGATACAGAAGACAATGAATGCGTCCATATTTGGATGCATAAGCAATGGCTTGCTGGAGTCGCTGTGCACGAAAATGTGTGCTGCAATGGCATGTCTTGCTTGGCCCGGGCTTGTGATTCTGATATTAGCACTGGAGATGATCAGTCGAGGTGGCAGACGGCAAAAAAATTTTGAGGTAATGACCACCAGTCTGCCATAGGCATATCAACTTCCAAAACATTCATGGTGTCTTTGGGAATGGTCACCTTACCAAGGAGGACCGATAGAAGTTCTGAAAACCAGCTGGAGTTGGTGCACCGGGGCATTAAAGATTCATTGATGGTACGATTGAAACGTTCAACCATTCTATTACTTGCAGGGTTGTAATTTGTACTCTGAGGTAGGGAAATGCTGAGAATATTCCCTAATAATGCCTAGTGGTACCCTTGATTAAAGTAAGACACTCTGGGATGTCATATCTTTCAATCCACCCAGAAAGTAAGGCATTAGTACATGAACCGGTTGTTTCATCGTGCATAGGGATGGCTTCAGGTCAATAATGAAACAATAAATGATTGTGAAAAGGTTGTGATTTCTTTGTTATGTGGGTAGATAACCAACCGTGTCAACGGGAATCTGGGCAAAACGACTCTGACATTGATGAAAAGTGCCCACACCCGAATCTGTGTGTCACTGCACATTTGAAATTTGCACCAATACTTAGGATCTTTAGAAATGCCATATCATGTGGAATCGATTTCCGTAGCTGAGCAATAGATTAGTATGAGGGTTTCAAGGGGTCTTGGATCAATTGAAACACATGTCAGCGCATCGATAATGGTATCCACGGATATATCTTACCAGTACTGATGTCACAGATGAGTCATCGATGGAAATGTCTCCACAAGAGAGACACGTACAGGATATGCTACGGGTTTGATACTAGGGTTTTTTTTTGGATGGGTTTCTGCTAAAGAGTTTTAATTCCTTACTACGTGAACTTAAACCATTGTGTTTCTTGGAACACAATGTTGAATGGTATAATTGCATTAAAAAAATTTCAGAGAAATGTGTGTTGACAAGCAGACCAAGTGTCGGACTGTCAAGTGAAAGCAAGCACAGGGGGCATGGGGTCCATGCGATTGATGGTTGGTGGTGTTATTGGTGATGTTATGAGGTGATAATGGTCTGGTTCTGTCTGCATGTTAAGACTCCTTACCTTTCTTCAATTCAGGTGAATGTGCGTTTAGCACCTGCCAAACGTATTTGGCACAAACGTCTGAACTTCGCAAACACTGGGCCCCCATCGTTTTGATATGGTGATAGACACTATGCTTGTTGGGATCTGTGGGCATCTGCTGTAGTTTAAGCAGAAGAAGTTGTGTTATAAAGTGAGGAGGGTGTGGGCATCGATGGATGTGTTGATGTGTAGAGCAATGTTGGACGGAACAGCTAATAAAGGGATGGACGAATAAGTTCTGATTTTGACTAATAGTTGAAATGCAACGTTAATCTCGTGAAAATTTGTGAGGATTAGAAGCAGAGTAACATCAGCGATAATGATATTCCACCAACACCGGGTACCCCGACACAATACATGTGGCAGCATCTCATAACTGTCGGTGGGGATAGTGGATGCATCGGCAGCCACCAGGCTGATCTCAGCTGTCTTGCAATAGTCGAGTCACCACCTTAAGAGAAGACGTGTCAGAGGTGAATGACATTACCAGAAACTCCACTTTTGATCCTGAATCCGGCAAAAAAGATAGCCTACTGACACGTATTTTTAACCATATAAAGAATTTAACTATTCTCTCTCTCTCTCTCTCTCTCTCTCTCTCTCTCTCTCTCTCTCTCTCTCTCTCTCTCTCTCTCTCTCTCTCACACACACACACACACACAACGCAGGAACCAAACGTTGAGTTCACCAAATGAATGGCCAGCCCAAGTCTCGATCCAGAATATAAGGGATTATATGGCTACATTTCAAATTCAGGGTGTTTCTTTTGCATTTATATTTTGTTCGACTGGGAGTGTGGAATTTGTAGTGGATTGAGTGAAAGTATATAATCATCGAAGGTGATAACTTTCTGCGAGAAAACAAAAATATCCAAAATAAATGAACCCAAAATGGGCTAAGTAGACTGCAATTTTATTGTAAAAGATAACACGAGCCACGACATTTTAGGATTTCGTTCTATAAAGTCTTCAGACCCTTATGGGCATCTTCCTCTCCTCTGTTTTTCTTCCGTTATCAAAGGGGATCTTCTTTCCCTACTCGGGTTTCCCGTGTTATCACAGGAACATGTCTATTCATTTCTCTTTACAGCCTGGGAGCATTCTCACCAAGAGTCACTTTTATGACTCAAAACTGCTGATGGGGACCCATTCCTCCTGGTAGATTATGGATTCCGGAATAAGCATACGACAGGAATACGGAATTCAATTCACGAGGTGTTGAACACAGCAGTTTTTATTTGAAGCCGTCTTTGGATGCGACTGAAATACCTTTGGGAAAAGATGGTGTGAAAGTATATTTTCCTTATCCGTATCTCAAAATTTTATATATTCTAGTTTTGCAATAATGTGTGTTTTTTTTTTTACAATTGAAATTCAAAATTTCCAACACACACACATACATACACACACACACACACACACACACACACACACACACATATATATATATATATATATATATATATATATATATATATATATATATATATATATATATATATATATATATATATATATATATATATATATATATATATATATACAGAAATGGGATATTTTCCTTAATTCTCAAAAGTAGCACAATAGACAAAAGTTTTTTTTCTAAACCCTACTATTTGTAAGGCAATATTTGATAGCTTTATAATTTCTCTATTCAAGTAAGCCAAAGTGCATGTTAATATAGGATGAAATAAAATAACTTCAAAGTAACTATAGGATGAAAAAGATGGGATTATCTTCGTTACCATGTGTTTTTAAGGTGCTTTTTGCGAACCAGATGAATTCAAGAAAATCATAAGTTTACTTTATATTTGGAAGTGACCTGATGACAAAAAGTGTCCTGTTCGATATCATTATTATTATTATTATTATTATTATTATTATTATTATTATTATTATTATTATTATTATTATTATTATTACCAGATAAGCTACAACTCTAATTGGAGAAGCAAGACGCTACAAGTCCAAGGGCTCCAACAGGAGAAAAATAGCCCAGTGAGGAAAGGGAATAAGGAAATTAATAAACTATATGAGAAGAAATTAACTTTAGAATATTTCAAAAACAGTAGGAACATCAAAACAGACACGTCATATATAAATTATAAAAAGACTTACGTCGTCCTGTTCAACACAAAATAATTTTCTGGAAGTTTTAATGATTCAACCACTCTATTAGAAAGATCATTCCATGACTTTGTCACAGCTAAAATAAATATTCTAGAATACTGTGTAGTATTGAGCATCAAAGCGGAGAAGGCCTGACTATTAGAGATCGCTTGGATGGAAGATTCTAAACACAATAGCAAATGACAAAGGAGTCGATGGACAATCTCTGTCTCTTTAATTATATTTGGTTTTTTTTTATCCCAAGAATTCAGCTTTACATAATACATTCTACGTATTCGAAAGGCTAGTGGTTTCACGAGTAAAAAAAAAAAACATATTCTTCACGAATTGTACGTTTATAAGAGCGATAATGTACTGTATACAAGAGAAACTATAATATCATTGTCATTCATGCTCCTTCAAAGTACTGCTTTTACAATTATATTTTCCAATTTCACGTCGCTAATTCGTTTTCATTTAGATCTCCCTCAAAAGGTCATCCACCGCAGTCTGAAAATTATTCAGGCACATCAATCAATGTTTGATCGAATAGAATTGGAGAGAAATAGGTTTAAGTATTTTTATATATTTCTATTCATATTTTCAATTAATATTTTCTTGTTTTGCTACCTCTTATTTTGGCAATTTATAATAATTATTGGTTCGAAACGATTGAGATTATACCATTCCTCATTCGGAAGAAATTTCAATTATATTCAATTAAAGAAAAATTATAGTATTTTTAGCTAAATTATTTTTTAAAAGCGGTAGATATATATGATGTTTATCCTTTTTTTATTCTCTTTTAGGAAAACATTCCCGATATCATTTATAGAAGAATACAGACAAATCTATGAAGTTTAAGTTTATGATTTTGTACTGAATAAAATAATATAGTTATTGCATGCTTTTTCTGCAAAATTATGATTAATCATAAAGCATAAGAGGACATTTTATTAATCTTGTCAATTAAATCTCCTTACCCCTAATTCATCCAAATATGAAAATTATAGCTGTACTTGAAATATATATTTTGGATAAAATATGATGCGTGAAAAATTCGTAACTAAAATCAGCACTTTTTACTTTTAATATTGATTATATATTTATTTCTTATCTATCCTCGTATTCAACATTATCATTTTTATTATCCCTAATATCAATGTCTTAAATGTATGATATTGATTTCTATTACCACTGGGGTACGTAGAATAATTTCGTTATTAATATCATTATTACTATTGTTATCATTATTATTGATAGTGTCATTATTATTATCTTCATTATTAAGATAGTGGACTATAAAGCTTAGGAACTTCTGAACTTTGAAATAATTATCAGTGATCTCATGGTGTATTTAAGACGCCTCTAAAAACTCTAAACTTCCTATTTTTTTTAGTACTAATTTAACAATGCGGAAGACTGACAATATAACACCCAAGTTAATTGCAGGAATAAACGTTCCATTGCTCTTAATAACTCTGCAGGAAGACTCTTAGGTGGTACTTTTATTGGAAACATTCCTGCTTGACATCCTGCCACATTGGGGTTCGAGTCGTGCTCAAGTTGGATAGTTTCTTGTAGTGTCTGCAACCTCACCATCCTTGTGAGCTAAGGATGGGTGGTTTGGTAGAGCC
>NC_090740.1:51292502-51295002 GCF_036898095.1 Palaemon carinicauda
ATAATAATAATAATAACAATAATAATAATAATGATAATAATAATAATAATGATAATAATAATGATAATAATAATAACAATAATAAACATTAACATTAACATTAACATTAACAATAATAATAATAATAATAATAATAATAATAATAACAACAGCATACTTATATATGGAAACTTAGTCTCTTGGTATTATAGCAGCAGTTTGTAATGTCCCAATACAGAATACTTTATATACAGTATGCCATATTGGCAAGAACAGATTTGGTAATACACATTAGAATAATTCTGTTCGGAAGCTGTATTGCTTGGTTTCCAGATGAATTCATTAGAGTAAAGCCTTCAGGATCAAGTTTTGGAAATTCGCTTCACACATTTCTTGCGCTTTAGAAGTAGCTCTATATACATGGATATACTTCAGAAGTAATCCGAAGATTACCTTCTCAAAAAGTGTTAAAGTTCTTATTTATCAATATTTATAGAAAACTATATATATTTGAATTTCTATTTTTTTTATACTAGATTACTTTTCAACCAATATCTTAAAAAAATTGCAATGAATTAATATCTCAATTCCTCATTGTAATTAGTTTAAAATTAATTGATTTTGCATCGTTACTAGTTCTACGATTGTCATTTTTAACTTGAGAGAGAGAGAGAGAGAGAGAGAGAGAGAGAGAGAGAGAGAGAGAGAGAGAGGAGAGAGAGAGATTAAACATTTTCCATTAAAATTAGTTTAAAACTGCTCAAATATGAATCATCGCAAGTTGTAGAGTTGTCCTTTATAGCTTTTAGAGAGAGAGAGAGAGAGAGAGAGAGAGAGAGAGAGAGAGAGAGAGAGAGAGAGAGAGATTAAAAAAATCCTCATTAAAATTAGATTAAAACTACTTAGATATGAATCATAGGTAGTTCTAGCCTTGTCCTTTATAGCTTTTAGAGAGAGAGAGAGAGAGAGAGAGAGAGAGAGAGAGAGAGAGAGAGAGAGATTCAAAATCCCCATTAATATTAATTTAAAACTACTGAAATATGAGAGAGAGAGAGAGAGAGAGAGAGAGAGAGAGAGAGATTCAAAATTCCCATTAAAATTATTTCAAACTACTGAAATATGAATCTTCGTAAGTTCTAGACTTGTCCTTTAAAAACAAAAGAGAGAGAGAGAGAGAGAGAGAGAGAGAGAGAGAGAGGAGGGGGAGAAGAGAGAGAGAGAGAGAGAGAGAGAGAGAGAGAGAGAGAGAGATATCACCATTAAAGTCAGTTTAAAACCTACTTAAATATGAATCATTGCAAGTTCTAGACTTGTCCTTTATAGAACTGAGAGAGAGAGAGAGAGAGAGGAGAGGAGAGAGAGAGAGAGAGAGATTAAGAAATCCCCAATAAAATTGGTTTAACACTACTCAAATTGTCCTTTATAGCTTTTACAGAGAGAGAGAGAGAGAGAGAGAGAGAGAGAGAGAGAAAAGGAAAACAAGGGCTTTTCGTCTCTCTCTCATTGGGATAATGCTTTGTTTGCTGAACAAAACAGCTTTAAGATTACCTGTCCAATCACTCGGCGCCTCCTTTCCTCAGCACCACCTTCGTTCACTACTGTAAACACTAAAACCTTTTTCCCCCACCTTCACAGTGGGGGTTTCCTCTGGGGAACGCTAGACCGCACTGGACTCGCTAAAAGGTGACGTTTCCACTCGGATATAAATCATTCAGCTTTTCCTATAGCGGTGAGGGAAAAGGTAGGTTAAATCTTCAGCAAAAGGGATGGAGTTTTTAGCTTTATTTCCCATATTTCACTCCCACCCTCTACTATAGTGTATCTAAAAATTTAATTTTGAATGTTTTACATATGTCCTTATCTATTTAGGATTACTAGTTTTTCCCTACACAACCAACAAACACTGCCGTATTAGTCTTTTATTTTTTACTCTATTATTCAATTATCTCATTTTTACATTATATATATATATATATATATATATATATATATATTTTTTTTTTTTTTTTTTTTTTTTTCATTCTTCCAGTTCAATCATAATTCACCAAATTCTTCTAATTCAATCATATTTCACCCAGTTTTTCTAGTTCAATCATATTTCACCAAATTCTTCCCATTTAATCATATTTCACCAAATTCTTCTAGTTCAATCATATTTCACCAGATACCATCGGCGTCAGTAACCATTAGATGTCAGGATGCCAGCAAACCTCAAATCAATCGATCAGTCAATCACCAGATACTAGAAATTCTTTCCCTTTGTGTTCTCCCTCAATTCATCTTTGGAACTCAACGGCATATGACGTCAATTCGTATATACTACAAGGACCCCAAAATTTCTAACATTTAACATCTCATCTGTATAACGTTGGGATTATTAACGCATATTGGTACCTTAAAGACTTCATACTTAATGAAGTCTCTTCTTTGATATCTAAGCTTTCCCTTGTCAATGTTCAAGGCACTAGTGCGCCTCGTGTCGCTTATTGCATGTGCTACTAAGTGTCTTTCCAGAGTTGCC
>NC_090740.1:51300002-51317502 GCF_036898095.1 Palaemon carinicauda
ATCAAAAAAGATGACTAATTGTTGCTCTTGTTACCTGGAACGTCCAGGTGGTACAGAGAGGTAGCAATAGGTAAGGGTTCTCCAGCACAGCTGGTGATGCCAGAAGGTCGCATTGTTTGTCTCTCCTATTATTTCCTTTTTTTCTGTATTCAACGCGTTACTCTTTTTTTCTACTTGCAGCTCGGCCTTTGTCCAATTAGCTTTTGTAACTTCCCTTTTCATGTAAAAAAAAATCGATTTAATTGTTTACCTTATATATGGGAAATATAAATGAATGTCTCGATTATAACTTGAATTTTATGATCCATGTAGAATTCAGATTGGAATTACGGAATACAAAATATTTATATACTGTACTGTCTACTTATTTAGTCTTGTTTCTTTTAACAAATTATCAGTGTGGAAGAGTAGTATTTTTTATTTCTAAAATGATATGTCTACATCAAACAGACAAATATACAAAGAAGAGTAAAATATCATATACATACATATATATATATATATATATATATATATATATATATATATATATATATATATATATATATATATATATATATATATATATATATATAAATATATATATATATAAATATATATATATATATATATATATATATATATATATATATATATATATATATATATAGATATATTTATTTATATATATATATATATATATATATATATATATATATATATATATACATATTCATATATATATATATATATATATATATATATATATATATATATATATATATATATATATATATATATATATATATTTTAATGCTAGTCCACTGCGGGACAAGTGCTTCGAGCATGTCCTTCACTAGCATCTGTTCATGGTCTTTCTATGCCAGTCTATACCAGAAAATTTTCTTAGCTAGTTAATCCATCATCTCTTCCTTCAGCTGCTTATTTTTCATTCCCTCATACCCTTTCTATTTCTATCAATCTCCATCTATTATCTGTCATTCTCATTATATGTTTTGCAATTGTTTACTTTTTATTTGGTGGGGGGGGGGGGTTGCTTGCCAGTTGTTAGAATATCCTCTGCTTTAGTTTCTTCTCCTATGCAGGTAGTAAGAAAATTCCGAATGAGAGAGGAGTTAGACAAGTATACCCCATCTCTCCCAAATTATTCACAGCGCTCCTAGAAGAAGTTTTAAAATGTAGGAGATATTATTAGTGATAAATACTTTAACAACTTGAGGTTGGCCGATGATATAGTTCTATATATGAATCAATGGAAAAATAGCATAAGATGATAGAAAACTTTAATAGAGTAAGAAGAAATGAAGGGCTGAAAATTAATATGAGTAAAATTAAGATAATATTCAATGATAAGGCAGACGCAACAAATAACGGTTATGGACAAACTTCTAAAGTTGATTTTACGTAATTAGGATAGACATTAAGTGTGTACCCAGGATATGAGTCCGAATTTAAAAGAAGGATAAGAATAGGATAGAGAGCATTCGGCAAACGAAATGAGATTATGAAATTTAAAATGCCATTTTCTCTAAAAAGAACAGTATTTAATCAGATTGTCGTAAAAGTATTGATTCATGCAATGGAAACTTGCAGCCTTACTGAAGCTTTAAAACATAAGCTAGTTACAACTCCAGGAGGTATTGAAAGAATAGTCATGAGAATAACACTAAGACACAGAAAAAGAGCAACATGGATACGAGAGCAAACTTGAGTAAAGGATATTCTAACTACTTTTAAGAAAAATAAATGGACATTGGCAGGACATATAATGAGAATGATAGATAAAATATTAACATCACGAATAGCAGAATGGGTCCCTAGATATTACAAAATGAGCAGAGGAATAAAGAGAAGACAATGAAATGACGAGCTAAAAAAACTTTTCTGGTATAGACTGGCAGAAAAAGACCATAAACAGACACAATAGGAAGGACATATCTGAGGCCTTTCCCCCGCACTTGACTTGCAACAGTTGATGATGATGATTTATTCATACACTGATCTGATATCAGTTTAGTTTTCGGCACAATAAATTCATTATTGTAGTGAGCGTTTCCTACTATTGTTTTGTTTGATCGATTAACTGGAAAATTCCTATCAACCTTAAATGCTATTACCATTTTTGAATAGATAACATTAATCGAACCCAAAACAATAATTTTTCATACCATTTTAACTGACAGAGAAAAATAGTTGTAAACTGGTATTTACAGGCGTTCTTCTTTGTAAAGATAAGAAGTTAGATCTCTTATGATATTGTCTTGGACAAGAATTTTTTCTCTCTCTTTTTTTTTCTTTTTTTTTATTATATTGCGTATCCATGGAGACATGGTTTCCGCCAGTTGGCGAACAAAGTTGTATAGAAAGTTTGGTGATTAACTACTAATTGGTATAAAGGTCAATAGTAAAAGAAGAGAGATAGAGAAAAACGAACCGGTTACTTCGCTGCCTTCTGTAAGATTTAGAAATTCTGAAATTTTGATTTCTCTGTTGCAAATTAGCTGAGAGTTTAAATTTAACATTTATTGTTTGTACATGGTTTTTGTTTTAAGTCAATGTTATTATTATTATTATTATTATTATTATTATTATTATTATTATTATTATTATTATTATTAGCTAAGCTACAACCCTAGTTGGAAAAGCAAGATGCTACAAGCCTAAGGGCTCATACAGGGAAAAATAGCCCATCACCATAAATGAATTCCAGTGGATATATAATCCCAAGATAGAATCTGGTATTAAATGCCATTGCGGTTGATATTAACATTGATAAAATCACGGGTGTTGGTTGTATTTCTTCATATATATATATATATATATATATATATATATATATATATATATATATATATATATATATATATATATATATATATATATATATATATATATATATATATATATATACGTATGTATATATATATATATATATATATATATATATATATATATATATATGTGTGTGTGTATATATATATATATATATATATATATATATATATATATATATATATATATATATATATATATATATATATATATATATATATATATATATATATATATATATATATATATATATATATATATATACAGCCAACAGTTATCTCTTTGCCATTCTTATGGCGTTAATTAGAAATTAAATTCTAGATGATAAGAAAGCTAAGTATGCTGCCAATTAGGAAATACATAATTGTACTTAAACTTACCTTTTAGATTGAATATTGAGTCTTAAGGAATCAATCATATTGTTATTTTACAAGTAGCTATATTGATGTTTCGTCTAAATATTATTGAGAATTGTCGTTTAGCGCATCATGCCGTCTCTATAGAAAAGATATAAACTCTCTACCATTATACCTCATTGCTAAGACTATAAAACTTTGCTATATAAGATAGTTTTGGTCTCAACACACCTGACTTCCATTTTTCTAATATCGATATAGAAATATTTGCTTATATTTACTTCAATAATATTTTTAATCAATGACTGTTATAAACAATAATTTTTTTTGGTAATAAGAAACTAATATCGATGTTTTTCAAGTAATACATTTCGTATTCTTATACCATGTTACACGTTCTTACTTTATAGTTGATTATATTGAGGGAATATTTAGAATATCATTTCTAATAAGGCTTCTCTAATAATTTCTAACGAAACTGCGAGCTCTAATTATGAAAGTCAGTTTTGTAAATAAAACCACATGGACAAATTATCTCCTCTGGTATGACTACTTTCTAACAAGCAATTAACCACTTTGAAGTCAATTATTTTTTTCTAAAGCATTTAACTTTAGTATTCGGTTATATTAGTTTTTCAATAGCCTCATTGAGGCTTTATCTCTTAGCGAACGTGTTTGATTACATACATGATGAGAATGAGGCAATTATTCTTATCCATGATTGGAATTTGAAAATACCTTTCCAGTACTCATTAATCCTCTACTCTGATCTTAATTATTATTATCAACTAATCTCCTGATTTAATATATTGTTTTAGCTCAATACTCTGTATGTATATGCCCTCTGTTTAGGCGAGTGTTTACGTTTGCTCGAAATTAAAACCTAAGAAGTAATAAACCTACTGAAACTTTATTATAAAATCAATCACACAAACTGGCTTTGGAATAGACGGCAACGGCTTTGCGATAAAGTCAAATCCCATTTGCTTTATATTGATGATTTAAGGAATAAAGATATTATATTCCTTGCTTCACAATATTACGTTCGTTCACTTAAGTCATATTTCTTTATTTTTAGCTCAACCTAACAAAAGCAATTAAACTTCTTTTGGTTCTGTTCGTGGCCAACACGGAAATTTAGGAGCAACTTTTACGTCCCTTCGCATACGAGGGTGGTATAAATCGAAATGCGAAGTATCACTTCAAATTCCTAGAAATAATAATTACCAGAAGTTAAGAGAAGAATAAATGCTTAAAAGTAATTAAAGTAATTTTAGTGTATAAATCAAAATTCAATGTATCACTTAAAATCCCATGATTGATTATTGATTACCAGATATTAACAAACGAATAATTATTGAAGAATAAATAAAGCGATTTAACTATATAAATTGAAATCCAATGTATTGTTTCCCACTCCTAGTAATATTAATTACCAGAGGTTACCTATCAATTGCTCAAGAATTAATAAAGCGATTTAAGTGTGTATAAATCGAAATATAATGTGTCTCTTTAAACTCCTAGAAATAATAATTACCAGTATAATACTGAGGAATGAATAAAGCGATTTAAGAGTGTATAAATCGAAATAAAAAGTATTACTCCACACTCCTAGAAATATTAATCACTAGAACTTAACAAATGAATGATTACTGAAAAATGAATACAGCGATTTAAGAGGGAATATCTAAAGAGCATATCTAGTTTCTTTGAGATGTCAAGAGCTAGTTATTCATTAAATGGCATTGCATAATCGAAGAGCTCGCTTAAGACAAAGCTTCGTCTTCTATTTCGGAAATTGGTGCGAGATGCTTAGGTAGTTTCCATAAATTACTGCAGACTCATTGTACCTAGTCGAGAAATTAGTGAGAGTAATTATGCTGTCCCATTTATCATTGACTGCAGTATTTCATGCGTTGCATTAATGAAACGAAAGCCATGACATTACCTTTTCCATCGGGCCCTATCCGAGTTTTAGAGTTACATTAATATCTAGGATAAAAAGAGCGAGCCTCTAATTAAACAGCTTTGGTAATTCGAATTACTGAAATGCTATTTTTCTTTAAGGAGGTATTAGAATAAAATGGTAGTTTTGAGATCTTACTAAAGTCAGTTTTGTTCATTATTATTATTACTATTATCATTATTGCTAAGCTACAACTCTAGTTGGAGAAGCAGGATGCTATAAGCTTATAGGTTCCATCAGTGAAAAAATAATCCAGTGAGGAAAAGAAGTATGGAAATAAATAAACTACAAGAAAAGTAATAAACAACTATAAATAAAGCACTTTAAAACAGATCTTTGATATATAAACTATAGACAGACTTATTTCAATACTTTGAGAACGGAGAATATGTTTCTTATATTTTTTTTAATTTCTAGTTTAAAATATTTTCGGTGGGTAACTGAGAGTGAGAAAAACTTGAATTTAATTTTTGGAGACTGCATAAAACTATCGTATTTTATCCGGCTGCCCAAATAACCAACGCTCAAAGGGAGTTTAATTTACCAAACTGAAACTCAAGGTGGTTGAGTAATTCTACATTCATAAATTACACTACTAATTATATATTTTTATTTTATGTTTAATGAATTATAGTATTGAAATTATTCACACAGCCTTCGTATTTTTTTTTCTTTTTGCAAGATAACTATAGATGGACAGAAAATTTAAATTATTATTCACTCATTGGGAAGAGATGACTCTGATAAAAAAAAACAAAGAAAAAAAAACAATGTTTTTAATAGGGTATATTTATTTTTTCAACAATTATTATTTATTGAAATAAGAGGTAATATTGTCACATAATTTTCTAACTAATTTACATTTTGTTTAGAGCCAAGAAATTTAAAATATTTATATTTCGTTTTAGGTTATTACACTTAGCTTGTACCGAACGTGTTTCATGCACACTCGTACACAGTAACAGTTTTCCTTTTGTTTATCTTATCACTCGCTCCTCCCTGCACTGTTAATAGACCAACCTGTGTAAGAATGCTATCTCATGTATGATTATGTTTAAATTTTTGTGACGTTCTTGCTTGCAAGTCATTGCATATAAACTCGATGATTGTTTAATAAAGTTCAGTTGCATAGTTGTGCAATTGAGCAGTTAGGTTGTAACTGAGAGGCAAGGTGATTGATTGATTGATGCCAGAAAACTTCAAATCAATCAGTCAATCAACTTTCCTCTCAGTTACAATCTAACTGCTCAATTGCACAAGCTAAATTAGATATACGATAATTATACACAGCTTTGATTATACTGGTTTATTTATTTATTTATTTTTTTTTTTTTGTAACAATGCTTGCTAAATTAATAAACCTTTATTTTCAAACTTTCTTTGAATCTTATGGTGATTCCAGATTCATGCATGGAACTACAGTAACTTTAAAAAGATATATATATATATATATATATATATATATATATATATATATATATATATATATATATATATATATATATATATATATATTTTCAAGAACAATATATATCAAGGACGATATTCATTATTAAACACCTATTCCTAAACATTCATAATTTGCATGATCACTTTTTATAGGGTTGAGATCAAAACCTTTGAAATATTACGAGAGTCGTTAAAAACTATATTTTCATTAATTCAATGACAATGAAATGTTTAATTGCCTCTGCTGTAATGATTTAAATCTCACAGGTAAAGGTCAGCAAAGCTTGTAATTTAGGCACTCGATAATAATCGAATTACGGAATGATTCCCGAGTTCCAATTTGCGAGCTTGATGGACCATTTAATCAGAAATGTGTAGCCTTTGTTCAGCAATTATCTGATCTCATCCAAAGCCGTAATGACTCTGAAATGTTTCCTTTTTACTGGCATTACAGATAGACAGACATACATACACACATATGCATGGATATATATATATATATATATATATATATATATATATATATATATATATATATATATATATATATATATATATATATATATATATATATATATATACACACAAATATATATATATATATATATATATATATATATATATATATATATATATATATATATATATATATATATATATATATATATATATAAATATATATATGTGTGTGTGTGTGTGTGTGTGTGTGTCTGTGTCTGTGTCTGTGTCTGTGTGTGTGCGTATGAGTGTGAATGTGTGTGTGTGTTGCCAAATATTCCTGATCAGATTTCGGTATTGAAGTAAAATTCCAGTCATGTCTCCTAAATATCTCACGTGGGCTATACATATTTAAAGAACATTTAATATCTATTAAATAAATTATTTTCTAGAAATTTCACTATGTAGAATATATTCCTGCTGGTCGTTTGACCGTAGATCTAGTTAGGTTACAGCTAACTTGGTAACACTAATATGTATAGAGCGCTTTTCTATCAATATCATTTATACATTAAGGGAGTGGTTCTCAACCTTTTTCCCGTCAAGTACCCGCTAATTTATAAGACCATTTATCTGAACCTTCAGTAATCTGACGCTGAACAAAATGGTAAAATAGTGACTAACTTAATCAACAATATTACAGCATAGAATATTATCAAATGGTAAAAATTTTAATGATCCTATTGAGATGAAACATTGATATTCCACTTGTTTTAGATGGATACTACACACACAGGCATAAAACAATATTTCCATTATCAACCAATACTGAACATCAGTGTGAGGGGTGTGCCTATCTGTTACAAACAAGTTTATTAATTCGAGTAGCAGTGTTAGACAGGCAGAATCACGGATCATGTTCCGCCCCAAGCTGCGATGGATGTTTAGTTTTCAAGTTCAACAACATTGTAAATCCTTGCTAACAAAGTTATGTACTAGAAAACATCAGTAAAGGTCATAACTATATCAAATACAACAGGTTAAATCTCACAATTTTAGACCAGAACTTAGTCAGGGAAAATGCTTTAAATGCATTTTCTGCGAAAGGGTTGTTCATTAACTCAAAGAACTCATCTTGCAAGTTATCTGGGAGAAGGTGCAGATTCACAATGAATGGTTTTCTAATAAATTTTTATTCCAATTTTGTTTTTCTCTCTGTAAGCATATTTACCTATCTAAAATATTGTTTTTATCTGCAATCTAAGTACCCTTAGAAATCTCGTGAACCCCATGTTTAGAACCCTTGTATTAAGGGATCAGTTGCCCGATGGGCCCTCTCCAATACCTATCCCCTTCCACCAACCCTCTTCCCTCTATATCATCCTTCACCTTATCTCGGCACCTAATTCTCTATCTTCCTCTCAATTTTTCTCCCATTACCAGTTCCTGCCAAGCGATATTTACTCATCCCACCATCTATCACACACCATCTCAGTTGTGACACCCTCATCATCTCTGTGATCTTTACTATTCCTACCATTTCTCCTATTTCATTCTTTTCCAATCTTTAAGGTACTGATATTCCCATAATCCACCTCAAAATTTTCATATCAGTTCTCAAGATTTTCGTTCTGGAATACTCGTTTCCGATCAATTCATCACCACTGATCCCATTACTGTGCTGTAGATATGGACTTTTATCTTGATACGCATTTTCTTATTGCATATAATTTCCGCCATCTCCCTCAAATTCCCCCAGACTACTTTTATCCTATTCTCAATTTCATCCCGTTATCTTCCCTCCTGATTATAGTAGATCCCAAATATCTAAATTGTTCCACTTTTTTTATAACTGAACCTCTACTTTCATGCATGGCTTTCCTGCTTTTTACCGTCCTAAGTACTCACCATAACCTCAGACTTATGCATATTTATCCTCAAGCGACCCCTTTAAAAAGTATCTTTCCACTTTGCAACCCTTCTTTGTAAGTCTGCTTCATTTTCAGCAGCAATCATCAAATCACTTCCATAGAGAAACTCGGCAACTTTTCCTTTCTGATTTCTTCACTTAAAACATCCATGACCAGCAGAAATAAAAACAGGCTTAATTCTGACCCCTGAGGTATTTCTATTTAGAAGATTTTGTTTCCCCAGCTACAGGTATTACTCAAGTTCCCGTTCTTTTATATATCACCTCAATCATTATTTTTGTCTATGGAGAAGTTTCTTGTAAAGGGTCTTGATGATGTCTATAGCGTTAGTGATAGCAACAACAATTCTTGAGTAGAAGTTAGTAAAAGTATTGTTAAAAAGAAAGAATTACATACAAGGTTCTTTTTACATTACATAAAATTTAAGTGAAACTTACCACCAGACACTTGTGTAACAATATGGAGGCTGAATGTCATAGTGATAATAGCGATGATTCAACAAAAGGGGGAAGTGTTGAATAGGGAAGAAGTGATTGAGCATTAATGAGAGTGTGACAAAGGAGGCAATGAAGATCAAGTTTCTATTCACAATGATTATATGATTATATGTTTGTGTGATTATATGATTAAAAAGGTAGAGGCAGCAGATGTCTCAGATGTTGTTCAGAATGTACAAACTACAATAAATGATTCTTTAAGGGATGATGATATAGAGTTTGATGATTGGGTAAGTGACGACAAATTAGATAGGAGAGGTGCCCGATTCTTTATTTGACTGATATCAATCTCATCATCACAATTCACATGGGTAGCCATGAAGACAAATCTAAAGGCAACGCAATCTGTCTCTAACCCAGGGTCTCCCATTATACCTGCCCAGATCATCCAAGATGAAAATGGGTGGATAAAACATCCAAGGCCCCCACCTATCTATCCCTAGATGACAGTAACTCTCCCCACCATTCTCTTTAGTTTCTTCCATCTTCTTTTGTGTGATATGCTGGTATTTCTTACGGAAGGGATAACCACCTAGTCACTTATGTAAATGATAAAATGACGAGAAGTTGGGTGCATTTAAGGTATGGTTGTAATGCCCTTGACATTGGAAATTACCCAGGTATCATCATGTAGATTTTTATTATTGACATTCAAACAAATATTATTCTGCAAAGAAAAAAAGATTACACAAAGACATTTTTCTTGACAGTGATGTTATGCAGACGTTCTGAGGTGATAGGAAGTAGCCATAGATAATAATGACCGGTTAGAGTACTTCATGAATAATTTATAAACCTCTGTGTCCCTCAATAGTGTGACGAGACGAGAGAAAGTTGTGACTCAAAGAGGGATGAAAGAAACTGAGTGACTTTATTACAAAGCACTCGCCTTTATATACAAAAAACTTAATGCAACAGGAAATTTCCTGTTCAACTGACACCGCACCAGTTGACAGTTAAAGGTGAGAAAAACAGACACATTATTTCAGGTTCAATGTAACAGGAAATTTCCTGTTCAACCGACACCGCACCGGTTAACAATTAACGGTGAGAAAAACAGGCATGTTATTTCATGTTCTTTTTAGTGCAAGGGGAGAGCGAAGATACAAGGATAATGTATACACAAAATGAAATGTCGTTACTATGTACGATCGTGTGACACACGGGTGGTACATGGTTCCCCCCTAAAAATTAAATGCTGTACATGTTAAACAGGGTGCCATGATCTAGAAAGGTGAACTATAGGCGGGTCATCTGGCATGATATAAGCAGGTTTTAGACGATCAATGGAGACCCAGTCTTCTTTGCCACGAATGCTTAGTAGGAATGCTTTCAGACTGCATGGGATCACAGGGAAAGGGCCCTTGTAAGGGGGTGTTAGCGGTGGCTTGCTAGTGTTGTTGCGCAGGAAGACGTGCGTTGCAGAGTGCAAGTCTGTCGGTATGTGATGCTTCGCTGGGGGCTTGTAAGTCTGGGGGCATGGAGTAAATTTTCCCACGACATGACGTATGCACTGGAGATCACCGGAGGAGGTTTTAGAGGGAAATAATTCAGCAGGGACGTCCAATGGGTCGCCATACACCATTTCAGCTACCGAGACTTCAAGGGTGTCTTTACGAGTGGTCCTTGGTCCCAGCAGAAAACAGGGAAGCTGAGTAAACTTGTTGGAATCCTTGCAGCGGGACATCAAAGCTGCTTTGAGGGTGCGATGAAAACATCCAACCATTCCATTGGCAGCGGGGTTGTAGGCAGTTGCCTGATGTAGGGTGATGCCCAGGAGATTCGCTAATGATGTCCACAATAGAGAGGTGAAAGTGGTGCCACTGTCAGAAGTAATATGCTCAGGGATACCAAATCTTACAATCCATCCTGAGAGTAAGGGAGATGTACATGAGGCGGACATTGCAGTTTCCATGGGAATGGCTTCAGGCCCACAAGTGGAGCAGTCGATGACTGTAAACAGGTAACAATGTCCTTGTGATGTGGGTAGGGGGCCTACAACGCCAACATGAATGTGTGTGAAACGACGCCGAGGTTAAGGAAAGGTGCCCACTCCTGAATTCGTGTGTCGATGTACTTTGGAAGTTTGGCAAGAAGTACAGGCACGGACCCAATCCTTAGCATCCTTAGAAATGCTGTGCCAAATGAATTTCGTCTTCAGCAGCTGTACAGTAGAACGGCACGAGGGATGTGAAAGGCCGTGAATGAAATCAAACAACTACCGGCGCATGGGAGCAGGAACTCAAGGTCATGGTCTACCCGTACTGACGTCACAGAGGAGGTTTGTGTTGGAGTCTTCGAGGGGAAGTCTTCCCAACGGAGGGACGTGCAGGATGTCCTACATGCTTGATACTCTGGATCCTGTCGTTGGGCTTTGACCAAGGCATTGTAATCCAATCCCAGTAGAACGGCAGCCAACGTGTTTCTTGACAGGGCATCGGCAACGGGATTCGTTTTCCCACGGACGTATTGAAGGGTGCAATAGCATTCAGCCAAGGTAGAGAGATGTCAGCGTTGACGGGCGGACCAGGCGTCAGACTGTCGAGTGAAGGCGTGCACCAGAGGCATGTGGTCTGTGCAAATGACGAATGGTGTACCCTCTAAGAAATGGCGAAAGTGACGGACAGCCAAGTGCACCGCCAGCAATTCACGATCGAAGGTAGAATAACCCGATTCTGCCTTGGACAGATTTCTGCTGAGGAAGGCCAATGAGCGGGGCGAGCCGTTGGCCCCCTGCTCGAGTACTGCACCAATAGTGATGTCGCTGGTATGAGTGGAGAGAAGGAGAGGGGTATGTGGGATAGGAAAAGTGAGAGCCGCCGCATTTGATAAGGCCTTCTTTGCATTGCAGAAGGCCGCTTCTTGAAGGGGACCCCACTTCAGGTCCTTTGGCTTGCCCTTGAGGGAGGCATAGAGAGGAGCAGGAGTGGCTGCAATGGCTGGCAGAAAACGGTGATAATAGTTGATCATGCCCAGGAATTCCTGCAGAGCTTTGAGGGTCGAGGGCACAGGGAAGTCCTGAACAGCTACTACCTTCTCAGGGATGGGATGGACTCCTTCAGGAGAGATGCGGTGCCCTAAGAACGACGCTTCGTTTGCTCCAAAGGTACACTTTTCGTACCGGACTTCAAGGCCGTTTTGTTGCAGGCGGGCGACCACGATGTGCAGGTGATGGAGGTGTTCCTCTTTTAAGGAGGAGAACACAAGTATAGCGTCCACATAACATACACAGAAGGGAAGGTCCCCTAAGATGCCATCCATGAGACGTTGAAACGTAGCCCCAGCATTACGAAGGCCAAAATAGAAGTAATTGAAGGTGTATGCACCAAACGCAGTGGTGATGGTGGTCTTGGGGATGTCTTCTGGGTTCATAGGTACCTGATAATACCCCTTCAGGAGGTCGAGTGCAGGGAAAACCTTCGCTTTGTGCAGGTAGGAGGTCACGTCGGCAATGTTTGGGAGGGGGTAGTGATCCAGTTCTGTTTGCATGTTCAGGCGCCTGTAATACCCGCACGGACGGAGGGAGCTGTTTTTCATCAGAACGATGTGTAAGGGTGACGGCCATGGGCTGGAGGCCTTTTGGCAAAGGCCCATTTCCTCCATTTCGGCGAACGTCTGTTTGGCGGCTGCCAATCGTTCCGCTGCCAGACGTTTGAATTTTGCAAAGACTGGGGTTCCCGTCGTCTTGATATGGTGATAAATACCTTCCTTTATCAGGAGCCGTGGTCGTTTTGGCGAAGTTCCGGACATGAGGAGGTGGGTGTAGGCATCCGTGGGTGTGCTGATGTGGAGAGCGAGGTTGGAGGGTGCGGGTTGAAGAGGTGTCGACAAGTACGAGTCTGGGTTGACCAATCATCGGTGGGCGACATCAATCAGAAGGTGGAAATAAGAGAGGAAATCCGCACCAAGGATTGGCAATGTGACGTTAGCAACGAGAAACTTCCAATCAAATTTACCGTTTCCAAAAGATAATGTGAGGTTCTCGTAAACGTAGGTGGGTATCGCAGATCCATTGGCAGCTACCAAGCGAACGTCGGCAGACATACCCAGACTACGTCGTATCCTGAAGAGTTCCCTTGGCAAAAGAGAACGACAAGCACCCATATCTACCAAAAATCGCACGCCCGTTCCTGCATCATGTAAAAAGAAAAGATTAGAAACACGGTAGGCCACCGCCACGAGCGATGGCCTACTTACCTGTTTTTTGGCCACTTTCAATCCTTGGCACATTTCTTCGCAATTGCCCCGAATCAGTTGTGGTAGTAGCAAAACTGTGGCGGATGGGAGGCAGTAAGTGGCTGTAGAGGTCGTTGGTTGGGGTGTGAGCAAGTGATGAGCGGTGGGTGGCTCTGTCGCCGTTTCGGCACGTCACGGGGTAGGTGTGTATGTCCTACAACATTCACGTCAGCTTCGGTTGACGTTGAATAGGCGTCCTCTTCGTCAGGAGTGGAGGCGTTGATGGAGGTCTTGAAGTGGCTGTCCATAATGGCATCGGCTTTGGTCATCAAGTCCTTTATGGGTAAACTATCGACATCGGGTATGGCAGCGCGTACAGGTTCGGATAAACGGCGTATCCAAAGGGCACAAAGTAGGCTCACCTCACAAGGAGATCCGTCTGCGGCAGGTTGCAGGCGAGCGATACTGGTCATTTCCCTGAGGGTGAGCGAAGCCCTTTGGTCCCTGAACGGTTGTTGAGAGAGCTGAAAAAGCTTTGGTATACGAGCGGCTGGCGACGGCGAGTACTGCTGCAGAAGGTATGTTTTGAGGGTGTTATACGCTATTGGGGTGTCTCCTTGCTCACAAAGCCAGTCTGATATTTCCGGGAAGGTGTTCTCGGGTATAGCCGCGAGAACATAATCTGCTTTGGTGGGTCACAAGTCATGCCCTTGATGCGAAACTGGACTTCTGTGCGCTGAAACCAAGCAAACGCCCCTCCGCTGGCGAATGACGAAAGTTTCAATGGGGCAGCCACTGCGCCAACTTCCATAGAGTCCGCCATAGTACCAAGGACGGAAGGACGAGGGGGTGATGCAAGGGGGGGAGTAGCGAGTCGACTTCCGGGGTCAGTAATGTGACGAACCGAGAGAAGGTTGTGACTCAAAGACGGGATGAAAGCAACTGAGTGACTTTATTACAGAACACTCGCCTTTATATACAAAAACTCAATGCAACAGAAAATTTCCTGTTCAACCGACACGCACCGGTTAACAGTTAACGGTGAGAAAAACAGACTTATTATTTCAGGTTCAATGCAACAGGAAATTTCCTGTTCAATTGACACCGCACCGGTTAGCAATTAACTGTGAGAAAAACAGGCATATTATTCCAGGTTCTTTTTTAGTGCGAGGGGAGAGCGAAGATACGAGCATAATGTATACACAAAATAAAATGTCGTTACTATGTACGATCGTGTGACACTCGGTTGATACAATAGTATCTGTCACTAGATACAGATATGCTTATATCGAAACAAGACCTCTTAATGAATGAATATAAAGAAGTAAAAGAGATATAGTTTTTCATCGAATTCGGCTTCCTGTGTGAGGCTTAGTTGAATTATAATGCTCAATTCATCATATAGAGGTGTGTTTCCTTCCCCTATGTAATATAATTTTCAGGCTAATTGAACAGCAAATGAGTAAAGATTACAATTATTTCTTGAGTAAATGTTAAAACTAAGATAGCCAGCAAAAGATATATTGAGATTATCTATTGTAACTATTTCCCCTTTGTTATAGGTGCCCCAAACTTCCTGAGGGTCACGGCAAAGCATGCGTCCTTACACCTCCTAGGGAAACACGATCCTCAAGGGATAGAACATCTTTGACATCTGATTGCAGGATATCAGGTAATCCACATGGCATATTTCGAGTTATTAAAGTCTTGCGTGCTAATGCCACGAGATTATGTGAGTATGCACACACACACACACACATATATATCTATATATATACTCTCTCTCTCTCTCTCTCTCTCTCTCTCTCTCTCTCTCTCTCTCTCTCTCTCTCTCTCTCTCTGTCTCTCTGTATATATATATATATATATATATATATATATATATATATATATATATATATATATATATATATATATATATATATATATATGTATATAGAATTTTGTATCTTATTACATATCACGTCTTTGGCTATGAATGTGTATTAGAATTGTCCATAAAAAAATTTAACATTAAAGAAAAATGCTGTTCCTTACATTGTAATAAATAGACTTGAAACTAAATTGAATTAATAAAAAAAAAAAAAAAAAAAAAAAAAAAAAAAAAAAAAAAATTCCTCATATTGGGATTCAAGCCAAATACTATTTGATTGAGTTCTGCCAATGCCTGCGCGGATTGCTTCCAGTTTCCCGGTTAGCTGCCTTATATTTTTCTTTTTCGTGCAATTTCCTATTGTTTTCGGTGGCTCGTACGCTATTGTTCTCGTATACGCGAGTCTGCTCCTTCGTTGAGGTTCCTTTTAAAACTAGGGTAGGTACTAGGTCCCACGATCTTCCCTGTTAACAAGGCGAAAGGGATTTTCCTATTCAGACCAGCACAAAGTAGTTACCTGATGGGGATATTCGTTTTCTGGTAGTGTAAATATTTTTCCTCTCTGGCAACTTTTGTTTTGAAATGTTTACGAATTGGTTTTGACTTACGATGTGTAATGACTAGCTATGGAAGGATTGACAACAAAACATAAAATAGCGTAGTGTATGCAGTATATTTATATATATATATATATATATATATATATATATATATATATATATATATATATATATATATATATATATATATAAATCTATGTATATATGTGTATATATACATACATATATATTTATATATATATATATATATATATATATATATATTATATATATATATATATATATATATATATATATATATATATATATATATATATATATATATATGTATATATATATAAATAAATACATATATATATATATATATATATATATATATATATATATATATATATATATATGTATATATATATATATATATATATATATATATATATATATATATATATATATATATATATATATATATATATATATATATGTATGTATGTATATATTTATATATACATATATATAGATATATAAATATATATATATATATATATATATATATATATATATATATATATATATATATATTATATATATATATATATATATATATATATATATATATATATATATATATATATATGTATATATATACATATATATATATATATATATATATATATATATATATATATATATATATATATATATATATATATGGACATATAAATAAATATTATATATATATATATATATATATATATATATATATATATATATATATATATATATATATATGGACATATAAATAAATATTATATATATATATATATATATATATATATATATATATATATATATATATATATGGACATATAAATAAATATTATATATATATATATATATATATATATATATATATATATATATATATATATATATATATATATATATATATATATATATATATATATATATATATATATATATATATGGACATATAAATAAATATTATATATATATATATATATATATATATATATATATATATATATATATATATATATATATATATATATATATATATATATATATATATATATATATATATATTATATATATATATATATATATATATATATATATATAATGTACATCTCTAAGGCAATGTCATGCTTGATAGTGCAATGCCATTGTCCCTTGCCTCAGCCGTTCATTAGTGTCCCTTAGACCTCATAAATGTAGGCCAAGCATCATATCATGCAAATATAGTATGTAATAAAAAGCAAGGGAATATATCATGGAGACCTCGATGAAAACATCTCTAATTAATGATATCCCTGAGCTTTTATTTGCTTTGACCATAATCAAAGAAATGCTGACAATATTCCCACATTCGCAAGGAAATTAAATTAAGTTTGCTCCAGTGAG
>NC_090740.1:51355002-51360002 GCF_036898095.1 Palaemon carinicauda
TTATGTGAAGGGGATGGAATTTGGATGAAGGGTATCTTTAAAAACACAGCTTAAGTGTGAGTCCTATTTTGTTTGGTAATTTGCTTTAAATGTTTACCTTTATTATTCTCATCATTATTACTTGCTAAGATACAACCCTAGTAGGCAGAGCATAATTCTACAAGCCAAAGGGCTACAAGAGGGAAAATAGCCTTGTGAGGAAAGGAAGTAAGGAAATAAATAGACAGCAATATAATTAATTAACAATCAAAATAAAATATTTTAAGAATGGTAACAGCATTCATATTGAACTATAAAGAAATTTCCAATTCAAAGGAAGAAAAATGATATAGAACAGTGTGCCCGAGTGTACACTCAAGCAAGGGAACTATATCCCAAGACAGTGGAAGACCATGGTACAGAGGCTATGGTACTACCCAAGGCTAGAGAATATTAGTTTGATTTTGGAGTACCATCTCCTAGATAAGGTGCTTACCATAGCTAAAGTGTTTTTTCTACCCTTATCAAGAGCTTTATATAATGTTTTTTGTTTTATGGTCTCTGGTGAGTTGAGACAAAAAAAAAAGAAAGCGCTTAGTTCAGTTATTTTGTTTTATATTATTCCTAGCTAATTGCAATGAAACAATTACATACTAAAATCGTTTAATGCTATATATATATATATATATATATATATATATATATATATATATATATATATATATATATATATATATATATATATATATATTTATATATATACATATATATATATATATATATATATATATATATATACATACATATATATATACATATATATATATATATATATATATATATATATATATATATATATATATATATATATATATATATATATATATATATATATATATGTATGTATGTATGTAAGTATACAATATATATATATATATATATATATATATATATATATATATATATATATATATATATATATATATATGTATATATGTATATATATATATATATATATATATATATATATATATATATATATATATATATATATATACATATATATATATTGTGTGTGTATGTGTGTGCGTGTGTTTGCCAATAAAACATAAGTAATTTTTTAATATTTTTTATAAGCATATTAGAACTTTCATATGCATATTTCGTTGCCTAAGGTATTTTTTGGACATTATGTGAAGATCATTTAAGTCGCTTTTATATCAATATGATACTTTGAAATAGTTACCATTTACTTCCACTAAAACCAGAATGTATAAAATTTCCCGTCCAGCATTATCTTAACTGAAACACATTGATTTCAAATAAAGTTAAAAAGTAAACCCTGCCCCTTTTCTATCTTTTCCAAAGAACAACTATTAAACAACTTTTTTTATAGGATACACCAAAAGAATAGAGACTTGAGTGCCAGCCCAACATTTATTTCCCTGAGATGTAACTTGGGAAAGTTTTCTTTGATAATAAAGTTACCATTTTTTTTTTTTTTTTTTTTTTTTGCTGACGCATGAACCCTCTGACAGAAATCTGTTACTTTAGAACAATATATCTATCTATTGAAAGTTAAATATTTTCTTTTCCTTTTCCCAAGGTTAAAGCCTTTTGTTTCTCACAATAACCACGTCAGTAGTTGTTACTGAACCTGGCTTTGTTATCAACCTGGTTGATCAGTACCCAAGAAGGAGCAATGGTTCCCTCTCTTTTATACGTCTGCAGATAATTTTAGTGCAACAAATTACTCAAATTCTCCTTCAATTGGGGTTCAATTATAGCTTGAAGAAAACTTATAGTTATATTCTTTTAAATGTAACTTATTAATAGATGGTATCTTCACCAAGTAATTTTAAAACGGCATTTATTTTTCCATATAAATCATCATCTTATTTTGTTGCTCAAGCTTCCCCGGTACCAAATATTGTTAAACTTTATCAATCGTAAAAGTTTAGTCAACGAATTTAACTAAATAGTAAAGAGAAAAATAGTGAAATAAGAAAAACAAAACTACTACACATATTTTCTTTTTTATCGAGGAAAATAATTATTAATAAATATATTGACGAGAATGGATTCTATAGAGAAATTTTGTGACTCATATTATTATCATTCATTTTCGTCCCCTACTTACATAATTAATTGAAAGCCTTGACTCATAAAAGAAAGAAAAATGTTTACATCAACTAACTGATTTTTCTGTTTATTTCTCTGTTACTCTGTTGTCTGTTTTACATAAATAATGACACTATTATGTTAATCATGGTTTTACTTTGCGTAAAGTCCGGTTATCAAAAGAAATTGCAAGTAGAAGTTTAAAGGGCAAGTTTAATACAAAAGACATATATTACAGAAGGGCACCAAACGAAGAACACATCCTTATATATTAATAAGAAAAAAAAAATAAAACTTTGAAAGCAACTCGCTTGGTAAATATATTGAGAAAAATACCAACGTTACTTACGAATGATTAATGTTGGCTACTACCTCGTTTTAAGGCAACTTGTATGCTCAACATAATTCTGTTTTCAGCATGTAATTCCGTTTAAACTTTCACGAAAAAAATATGTATTTTGAGAATGACATTTACTTCGTAACTTCATGAGTCTAGATATTATTAAACAATAACTTGAGGCAAGGAAGCATTTTATAACAAAAATTTTACGAAGTAAGTCTGAAGTTGAACGTTTGGTGAACTAATCTCTCTTGGGGAGTGCAAAGCATCTCCATCTACCCTTCACCATGATCTCATCCGCGTACGGCACTCGAGTAATCTCTCTTATAGTCTTATTTTTAATCTTGTCCTGCCATTTGACTCCCAATATCCTTTTGACGGCTTGGTTCTCAAATCTGCTAAATCTATTGGAGACTGTTTCATTGTCAAGGCATTAGATGGGTTAGAAGCCCCAGGCCTATATGGCTAAGGACTATGGCTAGGATTCTTGGCAGTCGATTATCCACAGTGGCTCATTATCATCATCATTATTACTAGCCAAGCTACAACCCTAGTTGGAAAAGCAAGATGCTATAAGCCAAATGGCTCCAATAGAGAAAAATTGCCCAGTGAGGAAAGGAAATAAGGAAATAAATAAATAATGAGAACAAATTAACAATAAATCATACTAAAACAGTAACAAGGTCAAAACAGATATGTCATATATAAACTATAAACAGTCTTATGTCAGCCTGGTCAACATAAAATCATTTCCTGCAACTTTGAACTTTCAAAGTTCTACTGATTCAACTACCCGATTAGGAAGATCATTCCACAACTTGGTCACAACTGGAATAAAACTTCTTGTTATGCATTTCCTACCTGGTCCCGCCATAGCGATCTAAGGAAATTGAACAGAGAATATTGTCACAGACAGGTTTCACAAATATTCGGTACTTCAATTCCTAAACTTCTGTCCCAAATGTCAACCGATACATAAACATTTTAAAAACTATGTGTGACATTCAAATTCATTGCTATTATTCCGGTAAAAGTCAAAACTACAAAGTTATTTGGAGGAGTAATGACTTTCCTAATGCATATCGGAGTTATTTTAAAGTTTGATCATATGTCAGTTCTATACGATGTAGAATTGGAACGTTTCTTACGTTTTGAGCTGAATTGACTGTACTTTGATATATGTTCTAGTATTTGAATGATACCATAAGATGTTAGAATCCATTATCCTTTGTATAGGAATAAAGTCTATTTTCACCCATTATTACTCTCCTTTTGCCTAGAATAACTCAAACCAAAGTATTTGATGAAATGTAGAAAGAAATATAATCTCCTTTGTATATTTTTCTCCCATTATTCCTTCTGCTCAGAAAAAATCGAACCAAAGTAACTGATACAATTTAGAAAGAAATATATTCCTATTTGTATATTTTTTCTCCCATTATTACTTTTCTTTTGCCTAGAATAACTCACACGAAAGTAAGTGATGGAATTTAGAGAGAAACATATTCCCATATTTGTTGACAAGAAAATTACCAGGTATAAAAAATTCGATTGAAAATAGGAACGACCACTTTGCAAGAGTTTTATAAACACAATTTTCGCTTCCATTTTTCTTTTCAGACTCCTGATGCTCTTGACCTAATATGAAGGTAAAAATAAATGAGGACTTTCAATTAATAAGCTCCAGCATAAAAACACTCCATTTCATGACGTCATTATTCCGACATTTTGAATTTCTCCTCTTTAGTGCACTTTTTCTGGATATCTGTTTCCGGGTCAATGATAAAATTATAGTTTTTTTTTATCCTTTTGTAACACACTATACCTCTCTCTCTCTCTCTCTCTCTCTCTCTTCTCTCTCTCTCTCTCTCTCTCTCTCTCTCTCTCTCTCTCTCTCTCTCCTCGGGTCATTCAATTCACTTCCAGCTGTCACACAGATATTCCACCGTACTTGATGTTTAAATGAGACATCTATGTGACTTAGAGTCTTACCAAAAGTTATTTATTATTCGTACGTCAGTTCCACATGGTTCCTGAAGATATATGTTCCGTTTTATTCTCTTATCTTTTCTTTCCAAGGAAACTGGGTTCGCCTGCCGGCACTCAAAAGTATCTTCCGTGTTTGATTATTTTTTTTGCGCTTTCTTGTTTTGCCAAAGCTGGAAAAACACTTGTAAACATTGTTGGGTTAAGGTAATGATGTTTTGTTATAGTTTTTGTGTTAGTTCCTTTTCTCATGAAAAATATAATGCTCTCAAATATGACAAATATGTTTCCAGAGATATATTATTCCTAAGTCAATACTGTATGGTCTTTTAATGTTTCTGCATTGTAGGCTAAAATATTTACTATTTGGTATAGTTTCAGTTACGGTTTGAATAGAATAGACAGAGGATAACTGTATTTTCTGCTCCTGTCCCACGCATTTTTTTTTTTTTTTTTTTATTTATTTATTTTTATTTTTTTTTTTCTTTTTAACGAAACAGGAGTGCAATGAGAGGGCGTGGCTCCGTACACTAACATAGAGGGTGCTGAACTTGTGGTCGAAACTTGATTCGAA
>NC_090740.1:51365002-51380002 GCF_036898095.1 Palaemon carinicauda
GTTCACCTTTGGAAATGGAACAGTCTACATGGGCAACACAGTGCCCTCACTTAGTTTGTAGTACAGTATGTAACTACATACTCACCCTGGAATTAATCGTCCCAATTAAGACCACTGTTCCTCGCAGAGTTAAACAGTAGGGTTAACACCGCGACCCACTGCTACCACAGATCTCTTTAGTTCCTCTACTTGCTTCGCATAGTGTCGAATGAACACTCTGGAAGACTTCCAGCCAGTGTATGAACGGAGATGTTCAAAATCCATACGATTAAAGAAATTTAAGGATGAGGCAACTTTCCTCGGATCGTGACCTGCGGGTGTATTGTCAGGATCCGCTCTGCGAATAAAATATGTAATTTTCGCTCTGAGTTGATTCAGAGATAAATTTGAGCCTGATGTTTCTCCCCTGAATAGATGACCACCCTTGAAGTCTGAAGTTCTATGAAGATAGACCTTTAGGCATTCTACTGGACATAGAGATGCATCTTCTTTCAGAGGGCAGACTCTCCAGGGACCCCACCTGTTGGTGGGTAACTCATTCTTGGCGAGAAACGTAGGATCCGGAAACAGGTTCAGTTCTCCCCGAACCAGGAACTGAACACGACCTGCCTCTCTCGAGAGGCTACAATCTCACTAACCCTGGCCCCGGACGCGAGTGCAAAATAGGAAAATAACTTTTTGTGTCAAATCCTTTAACGCACACTCTTCCTTGCTCAACAGAGAAGCGAAATGAAGAACTTGTCCAACGACCATGAAATGGGCTTTGGAGGTGCTGAAGGTCTGAGCCTAGCACAGGCTTTCGGGACTTTATTAAAGATCTCGTTACCTAGGTCGACCTGGAAGGCATATAGAATGGGTCTTGTCAAAGCAGACTTACACGCTGAAATCGTGTTACCTGCCAATCCTTGACCATGGAGATGGAGAAGAAAGATAAGCAGAAGTCTGTCAAGATCTCCTGCGGATTCTTCGCCTTGACAAAAGGCCACCCCTTTTCTCCAAGATGACTCATATTGCCTTCTAGTAGATTTGCACTTATATCCCTCAAGGAAGTCTATGCTGGCTTTCGAAATCCCGAAACGCTTTCTCACCGCTAGGGAGAGAAAATCATGAGCTGCAGGGTCCGGGTTTTCTGTAATGAAGCGCAGATATTTGACTTCTGGACTCGCTGGGTCAGAACTGGATCTGGTAGCGGTACAAACTTCAGCTACAGTTCCAATGCCAGGAGGAACCACACGCTGTTCGGCCACTTGTGGGCCACTATTGCCGCTACCCCTTGAAGGATCTTAGTTTGTTGAGGACCCTCAACAGAAGGTTGTGAAGAGGGAACAGATAAATCTTGGACCATCTGTTCCAGTCGAGGGACATCGCGTCCACTGCTTCTGCTAAGGGGTCCTCGTACGGGGCACGTACAGGGGCAACTTCTTGTTGTCTTTCGTCGCAAAGAGGTCTATCTGCAGTTCTGGGACTGATTCAGAATGAAGGAGAATGATCCTGCGTCTAAGGACCATTCCGACTCTATCGGTGTGAACCTGGATAGAGCGTCCGCTGTCACATTGCGGACTCCTTGAAGGTGAACTGCCGACAGGTACCACTTCTTCTTTTCCGCCAATCGGAAGATGGCCAACATCACCTGGTTGAGAGGTGGTGACCTCGATCCTTGTCGATTCAAGTATCTCACAACTACCTCGCTGTCCATCACCAATCTTATGTGGATCAAGTGACGCGGGGAGACTTTCTTTAAGGTAAGGAGCACTGCCCTAGCTTCTAGAAAGTTTTATGTGAAAGGTCTTGAATAGCTTGGACCAAGTCCCCTGGACTTTTTTCCGATGAGAGTGACCTCCCCATCCCTCCTTCGAGGCGTCTGAGTGAATCGTCACCGACGGGGGAGGTGGCTGAAGAAGAACCGACTTCTTTAGACGTCTGGCTTGGGACCAAGGCCTGAGAAGAGTACTTAGCCGAAGCGGCTGGTCTTCTCAGATCTCTTCGCGCGTTTGATACATAACTTCTCCAAACTCCGATTGCATCCTTTAGCTGTGCTCTTAGCACTGGGTCTGTCACCGAAGCAAACTGGAGAGAGTGCAGTACCATCTCCTGCTCGCGTCTTGATATCCTTTCGGAATCTAGAAGTCTCTTGACAGAACCCGCTATCTCCTTCCTTTTCTTCGCCGGGATGGAGAAACGGTGTGACAAAAGGTCCCAGTGGATTCCCAGCCACTGGAACTTTTGAGATGGAGAAAGTCGAGACTTTTTTCTGTTGATCTTGAAGCCTAGGTACTCTAGGAACTGGATCACTTGACTGGAAGCTTGCAAGCATTCTGTCTCGGATGCTGCCCACCAACCAGTCGTTCAGGTAGGCTACTACCTGAATTCCCTTTAGGCGCAATTGTTTGAGAGCTACGCTCGCAAGCTTCGTAAAAATCCTTGGGGCTATGTTTAGCCCGAATGGCATGGCTCCGAAGGCGTATAGTCTTCGTTGAAGCCTGAACCCTAGGTAGGGGGAGAGTCGATGGCTAATTGGAATGTGCCAATAGGCGTCTGACAAGTCTATAGAGACGGAATATGCCCTCTTGGGCAGTAAGGTCCTCATGTGTTGCAGTGTTAGCATTTTGAATTTGCAATTCACTATGAACTTGTTGAGTGGCGACAAGTCCAGAATGACTCTGAGCTTTTCCGAGTCTTTCTTGGGAACACAAAACAGCCTCCCTTAGAAATTGATGGGCTTCACCCTTCGGATCACCTTTTTTCTCCAACAGTTCTTGAACGTACTCCTCCATAACGGGGGTGTAGTGTTGGAAAAACCGAAGGCACGGGGGTGGAGTGCTGTACCAGCTCCCGCCCAGTCCATTCTTGAGTAGGCTGCTGGGCCAGGGATCGAAGGTCCACCGATCCCAAAATTTCAGAAGTCTCCCTCCTACCGGTATCACCTCACTTGGACTGCCGTCCTGAGGTCTTGCCTTCCTGACCACGACCACCCCTGAATCCCCTTCCCCTTGAGGGGCGTCTAGACGAGCCTCTGGCTGCTCCTCTAGGCTTTGCTCGAAAGGAAGTAGACTGCCCTTCGAACGCTGGGGTGAATGCCGTGGACTGTGTCGACACGGCCTGGGATACCCACTGAAAAGTGGTCGGGGTTTGTGCCACGATCTGGGGCACTGGGGGCAATGGCAATTGCAGTTGCTGTTGCTGTCTAACAGGCTTGGCTGGCTGAGACTGTAGCCTAGTCCTCATAGTCTTCCTCTTTGGTTGAGGACCCTCATCCGGGGAAGACTTTCTTTTGATAGCCAGGCCCCTCTTCTAGAGAAGGTTTCTATTCTCCAAGGCGGCCTTATCAACAACTTCTTTGACCAAGTCGGTAGAGAAAAGGTCTTTTCCCCAAATGTTGGAGGAGATTAGTTTCCTTGGCTCGTGCCTCACCGTAGCCGAGGTAAACACGAACTCCCTACAAGCTCTCCTTGCCTTGACGAAGCCATAAGGGTCCTTCGTCACTGTGGCCAGATGAGTCTTGGCCACTACCATGAACATTTCATGGACCTTGGGGTCACTTGCCATCGTCTCGAGAGTAGTCTGAAGAGACATTGAGGCAGTCAGTCTTTCTTTTGTATCGAACTCTCTTCACAAAAGAAAGTCAGACAGCTTAGGGAGGTCCTCGCCGAACTGACGTCCGGCAATATCAGCCTCCAACTTTCCAACGGAGAACGTAAGATGGACGTCCTTCCAGTCTTTGTGGTCCATAGGCAGGGCCAGCGACAAGGGTTTACACTCCTCTAGGGAGGGGCAAGGCTTGCCGGCCTTGACTGCTTTTAGTACAGCCAGAAACCCTTTCTGTAAAAAGGGGAAGGCTCTAGTAGGCGAGGACACAAAGGAAGGGAGCTTCCTGTTCAATGCGGCTACCTTTGAGTTAGAGAAGCCCCTCTCTTTCATCGAGGATGAAAGTAGAGCTTGAGCCTTAGCATGGTCCATCACTATGACCTCCTTCGGCTCTGTCTCCTCCTTTGAAGCTGGTTCCTTCCTCAGCCAGGGGAACTGAGCCCAGCTTATCCGAGATGACGATCTTTCCAGTCGTCATCGGCATGTGCTCAGCATACCTCCATGGGTTAGCATCTGAGCACAAGGGAAGGTCTTTCACAGTGAGCTTTTTCTGGGGCCCATGTGATTCTGCAAGACACTGCATTCGCAGTTCCATTGCAGCCGCCTTCTCCTGATTCTCCTTCTGCATTTGTTGGATCATTCCAACAATAGAAGAGAGTGCCTGTCCCAGCTCTACTGGGAGACCGGCCGATGTTGAGGGAATAGGCTTCGGGATCTGAACCGGAGTAGCCGACACCTCGTCGACGTCTACCTCTACAACGTCTGGGGCTTGAACTTCATCCTGGGCTTCTGCCAGGAGGTCTTCCTCCAGACACTCGTCCACATCAGACATCCTGTCATCTAACTGGATGTCTTGCATCGCGACTGCGACTTCAGCATCCACCTGGATCTGAACTTAGGGGATCTCCTCTTGAGGCTGGGGAATCACTGCATCTGCTGATGCCTTAGGGAAAAGATACGCCCTCATCTTCTCACTTGGAAGATAAGGGCCAGAAGTGTTCTTTTGGAAGCCCCTTACCCAGGTACAAAGCTTCTTCCTAGCTATATCCCTTGATTCCTCCGTCCTAGGGGAATCAAAGGTCTCAGTAATCAGGTTAGAGCACACAGTACATACCTGAGGGTCCCAATACCGGAGATCATCCTTGGAGACAGCGTATGCTGCGTGTCTCCTACAAAACTCATGTCCGCAGAGGTTCTTGCTGCGGACGTTGCAGAAAGCACTTCCGCACTTCGGAGTGTCCTTCTGTAAAGAGAAGAAATTTCCATGAGTATCAAGTGAGCTATGTATCACTGAATATGCATAGTATAGCATAAGAATTCAGAAAGGAAAGACACACACTTGTGTTTCCCTCACAACCCATTGCTGCAGCCTTCCAGATAATAAAATCAAATGGTTACTCTCTTCTAGAGTAACCAATGCAAAGTTTCCAGAGGAAACAGGTGGAGCTCACACCTAAGCAATGATTTTAAAAACCTGGATAATAGACAGGAAAGAACTCACTTTCCTATCTGTAGGGCAACAGCAAAGGACTGTGCAAGAAAACACAAAAGTGTTAGAACACACAGTGCTGTACCAACACCCTTACCATAGTTTTCTTCTTACTGTATATGTTATACTGAAGAATACTAGTACAGTATAGGGGGATACGTGCCGGCCGGCACTTGCCGGTCGGCACACACCATAACTAGCTTTAAAGTATACTACTTAACAGTTATAAGGCGGCAGCACTCTGGTTCAAATGCATGTGCCGGTCGGCAGCAATTGCCGGTCGGCAACAGCCAATGTCGGCCGGCAATGGCTGCCGGCCGGCAACTACACAAGGTAGTACCCAGCTGCCGGCCACACTCTTGGTGACCGGCAGACAAGGGCTGACATAAGCCGGCCGGCAAAGGTACAAGACCGATGCCAGCCGGCAGCAAAAGAACCAGAGGACTACACCTGCCCGGCTGCCGGCCTCATATGCCGGCAGCCGGATCGGGTACAGCACTAGAAGAAAAATAGAATGGATGCCAGGATAAGAGTGTACACTACCTCCAAGCCCGGCAATCCGAAAGAGTGCATATAAGGAAGGGGAGAATATAATTCAGGCTTCCTGACCAATGCCGTCTGGCTCTACAGGCAGGCATGAAAGAGGGACCAAGGGAGGCCCTTGCCGGCCGGCAGCTCTGCCGGCCGGTAAGGGGCTGAGTCAATTCCACATCCTAACCTATACTAGGTCCAGATGTAGAACGACTTACAGTACTGTAATGGCTAGGCCATTACGGAGATAGAGAGGGAAGGGACAAGAGGGTCCTACCGACCTTGCTTTAGTGACGGATCACCCGCAGCCAAGAAAATTATCTTAGCCTAAGGGAGATCTAAGGGGGAAGGCCAGCAATACTTGCCAGCTCCCAGAGCACCAAAGCAAGGAAGGTGTAGCTACTCCCAGGGAAAGAAACTTATCTTCCCCCGAGAACAGCAACAAGGACTAGTCTGGTAGATCACAAAAGAAGGAATCATATCCACAGAAACCTTCGGTAGTGACCTAAGGAGGCTAGGCCCCCTTTTTGTCTGTGTCAGGCCAGCGAGGGAGACTCTGCCCCAAGCCAGACAAACACAGACTCAGACTAAAAAACTCTGTTGTTCTGTCCCTCTTTGAACCATACTACAGGAACAGGAAGGTACAGTAACACCCCAGTATAGTTTTATCGAAAATAAATTCGGAAAAAAAACCACTTAGGGATAAGCCCAAGGCTTAAACAGAGGGAAAGGGATTGCATACCTTCTCCGAAGAAAAGAAAGCAACCGGGGAGTATGATAAAGTATACAAAGGCTCCATAAGCAACTTAGCCTAGGCACCAAGAGAATCGATTACCTAAATCACCGAAACTCATTAGTATACTATCTTGGAAATATTCCACACAGTCTTAAATGTATGGAACATAGCCTAAAGCTTCAATAAAATTTTTATTACACTCGGAAAAACCAAAATCATGCATGAAGTACTAGGACCAAACGACTAGGCTACATGGCCTAGCGTAGGCCAGAATGGCGAATACTTCGCCAAAATAATACTAAGCACGAAAGGAAATCCTATGTAATGCTAAATAGCTAAAATTTATTAAAGCAAAACAACCAGGAATGTCGCTCTGACTAACTAAACTTATACCTCGGGAGCGACAGTGTCCAGGACGCCTCTGGTAGGCTACGGCTCTTGTATCAAAGATTAATCCTATTTAACACTCAAAATTTACCAAGAGCCTACATTTATACATAAAAGACATCATACTCAACTTATCAGAGGCCGACGAAGATGGAGAAGCCATGAAAAGTAGAATAAATCCAAGATTTGCGAGAAACACAGGAAAAAACACCGAGTTGTTAAGCTACTCAAAAAGGAATACAGATGGCGCCAGGATTGGCGCCAGGCACGCATACGAATCGGAGGATAGGGAAGCCTTGGGAGCGGCTCCCCTTTTTCTTTCCCGAATTCGTTTCTTGCCAATCCCTCCTACGAGATGAAATCTCTGTCCAGGATGCAGATTGCCATGTGGCGTGTCAAGAATACGTCCTCTGATATGTCGCGATATCCCTTTCACGAGGGATACTCGCTCCAGGAGTTAGAATTCTGGTACCTTAAGGTAAATTCTCTGGGAATATCGCCGTAGTTGTAATATACCCTAGGAAGCTACCCTATAGGAACTTCCATCAGGACGACATGGCTTGAGCCCAAAAATATATATACATATATATATATATATATAATATATATATATATATATATATATATATATATATATATATATATATATATATATATATATATATATATATATTATATATATATATATATATATATTATATATATATATATATATATATATATATATATATATATATATATATATATATATATATATATATATATTATATATATATATATATATGTTACATATATATATATATATATATATATATATATATATATATATATATATATATATATATATATATATATATAATATATATATATATATTTATATATATATATATATATATATATATATATATATATATATATATATATATATATATATACATATATATATATATATATATATATATATATATATATATATATATATATATATATATATATATACATATATATATATATATATATATATATATATATATATATATATATATATATATATATATATATATATATATATATATATATAATATATATATATATATATATATAAGAAAAAACGATTGGGGTGAATTAATCGTGTTTTCTGGCTCCTATGTAAATTATAGAGAAATGTGAGTGCTCAGAGAGTGTAAATAAGGGGATGTGACTACCGACGATGATTCGAACTTATTTGAAAGGAAAGATAAGAGAATGCAACGAACATATATATCTGCCGATCGCCATGTGACTCTGACTCTGACGCAGGATTCATAAATACCTTTTGATATGATTCTCAGTAAAATGAGTTTCACATTTGAAAAGTCTAGGACGGCATACGAAAGCAAGCCATTAAAGGAAGTCATTGGTGCATTGAGAGAGAGAGAGAGAGAGAGAGAGAGAGAGAGAGAGAGAGAGAGAGAGAGAGAGAGAGAGAGGGGGGGGAAACTCTATGTTGGCATATCAAAGCTAGATATTAAAGCAAAGGATTGACGCATTGAGAGAGAGAGAGAGAGAGAGAGAGAGAGAGAGAGAGAGAGAGAGAGAGAGAGAGAGAGAGAGAGAGAGAGAGAGAGAGAGCTAATGCATGGCAGTATTTACCATGGACTTTACCAACTGTAATTTTCTTTCCTTCAAAATTATTTAACATACAATATTCCAAAATATATAATTTGATAAAAAATTATCTGGGTGAAAAATTCCATTATTCGCAATGCAGATATTTTTCCATTATATATCTATTTAGATGTTTATCAGCATTTTTATTAAACAAAAGAAAGATCCTAACACTGAATGACAAAAAAATATTTCCCACTTCACATTTTCCTAGCATCATAATTTTCGGTGCACAAAAAAAGTATTTATATATCTTTGGTTTCTCAAATACCTATTAGAAGCCTTGGGTGTGTTCCAAATAGTTTTCCATACTTTTTTTTCGTTATACAATAGCAATAAAAAATAATCATGTGTTCTACCAGTTGCTTTTCGTTCGTTCTAATGTTGTAAAAGAAAAAGGCGAAACAGTTTAAGGTTGACCTTTTTTTAGGATTCATTTACTTATTTTTTTTTAAAGATAGTCAATAATAATAATAATAATAATAATAATAATAATAATAATAATAATAATAATAATAATAATAATAATAATAATAATAATAAATATTATTATTATTATTATTATTATTATTATTATTATTATTATTATTATTATTATTATTATCAGTATTATTATTATTATTATTATTGATTTATCTCTTTTTTTTACCCTTATTATTATTATTAATAATATTATTATTGTTATCAATTTATTTATTTATTTATTTATTATTATTATTATTATTATTATTATTATTATTATTATTATTATTATTATTATTATTATTATTATTATTATTATTATTATTATTATTATTATTATTATTATTATTAATAATAATAATAATAATAATAATGGTGTAAGCCAAGTTACAACCCTAGTAGGAAGAGCAAGATGCTATAAGCCCAAGGGCTCCGACAGGGAAATTTAGCCCACTAGAATAATAAACCACAAAAGATGTAATAAACAATCAAAATAAAATATTCTAAAGATAGTAACAACATTGAATTACATATCCCATATGCTGTATAATCTATAATATCTTAAAAAAAACCGAAGGAAGAGAAATGAGCTAGAATAGTATGCCATTGTGTACCCTCAAGCAAGAGCATCCTAATCCAAGACAGTGGAAGGCAATGGTACAGGGACTATGACGCTACTCAGGATTAAAGAACAATGGTTTGATTTTAGTGTCCTCCTAGGACTGTTTACCATTGTTAAAGAGTTTCTTCTATCCATCTATGTATGTATATACATACATATATATATATATATATATATATATATATATATATATATATATATATATATATATATATATATATATATATATATATATATATATATATATATATATATATATATATATATATGCAGATGGTCTAATTATTCAATCATTCTATTCTAAGTCACAATCTTCATTGTTTGCTTCTTCCGGATGTAACTATTCTGTCTGAAATATAAGATAAACAATATCGAAATAACCAAAGATATCAACTTTAGCTCAGCGGAATACGTTTCCTGTTAATTTTGTATTTTGAATTCATTCTTGACGCATCTGTGGCACTAAAACATTCAGAGCTTATCGAATACTATATTACTCCCTTTGCGGTCTTTGACATTCATTGATTAAGAATTTTTGGATTAATAATTTCTGAGGATATATATTTCAAAGGAATTCAAGTTTAATTTATCTCCTAGTGGATGAAGGACGTTGTATATTCCTTTACTATTCCTCTGGTCAGCATAAATTTTTACAGTCTATCTCCACTGTAAGATTTTCTGTATTACAGTGATTTTTTCGTATTTGAAGCTTGAATGTATTATTCATAATAATAATAATAATAATAATAATAATAATAATAATAATAATAATAATAATAATAATAATAATAATAATAATAATAATAATAATAAATGTACTACTACTACTACTACTACTACTACTACTACTACTACTACTACTACTACTAATAATAATAATAATAATAATAATAATAATAATAATAATAATATTATTATTATTCTCAATTCAAGTAAACGGCAAATTATTGAGTAATCTACATCATCGCGTAGGTCTATACTGGTAATACTTATATTTCGCCGTACAGCACAAATAAACTCAATTACAGAAATACATAGAAAATATTATTTGATGTATGTATTCTATATTGTAAACATAAATTTATATCAATAATAATAAATCCTTAAAGAAAATAAAACTCTTACTAGCGATTACTTACAACTGTATTTATTAGTCGGTTCACTGAATGATAAAATGTATAACCTGACCACCTTTTTCTGGATCAACGAAGCCAACGGCAAATGCTACCCCAAAATAATCAGTTTTTGTCGTAATATAAACCCATTTTTTCATATCATATAAAATACATTTTAAAGATAATACTAAACACTATATGGATTATTTTACCATATGTTAACTAAATGAATGATAAATGATATAATTATAACTTGAAAGTCCTTATATCACTGTTAAACAATAGTACAATTATCGAAATTAGGTACTCCTAATTTATGAATGAATCACAGGAAACTACATTTTAAAGATAATACACTGCATGACTGATTATAACATATATAAACTAGATGAATGAGCAATGCTATTATTACTCCTTGAAAGTCCTTGTATCACTGTTAAACAATAGTACAATCATTGGAAAAATGTACTTCCGATTTATGAAAAAATCACATAAAACTACATTTTAAAGATAATACACTGTATGAATGATTATACCATATATTAACTAGATGAGTGATATTATTATAACTTGAAAGTCCTTGCATCACTGTCAAACAATAGTAGAGTAAATGGAAATAGGTAATCCCGATTTATGAATGAAAAGAGTATAGTCAAAACGTTTGCGGAGAGGCGTAAACTCACATATGAATAAGTGATAGGTTTTGGGGGACGTAAATCCCCTCACAATACTGTAAAAATGAAAAACTGAATGAAGGTTAAATGAATGTACATGAAACATGGATTCTACATGTTCACCAAACAAAGCCAGGTAGTTTTAGAGGAATATCTAAAATGTTTCTTTGCGAGTTTGAATGAAATATTTAATGAATGGAAGAATTACTTCAGGGGGGAGAGCTGTAAAATAATGCACTTAAAAACACGTGGGTAAAATTAGTGTATAAATGGTATGGTTTTATAGTAACATATAAATAGTAATAACAGAGTGAAAATAGAACAAATTTTTCGTAAGGAGAGATATATTTACTAAACATGGTTTGTGTTAGATAATGAGTGTTGTAAAAACAAATGTTTTAGGAATAGGCTAGTATTCGTGAACATTATGGAGACATTATAAAAAAAAATATGGTATCTTTCTTTAATCGTAACTCAGAAAAGATATACTATTTTCAGATCTGGGCAACTCGTGTGGTTAATTATTTAAAAAAAAAAAAAAAAAAAAAAAAAAAAAAAAAAAAAAAAAAAAAAAACGTTTCATCGCAAAAATAGATTTGACTAAAAAAATATTTTCCATTTGAAATACATAATACTTTTTATATTTTATTGTCTATAAAATTTAAAACAGACAAAGAAATACATTATAAGTTTTCCTTTATCATTTATTGGTCGCCTCTAAATATAAAAATCCTTAATCCACAGTCGGAAATTATTTGTCTTACCATTATTCTTAACTGATTACCTTATCGTCATAGAACCATCTTCGTTTTTTTCTAGAAGATAATATTGATTTATTAAAGCAAAGTAAAGAGAGCGTGTAGGGAATATGGATATTATTTCATATGAAACAATATTTTACACCCAACTGCATTGAAAAAATTCAATATAAATAGACAGATGGAAAAATTAAGGATTACATATACAAAAATTTTTTACCAAAATTTCATTTTACTTCCCAAATTATCCTATCAAGAAAATAAATTATTCATATATATAGTATATATATATATATATATATCATATATAAATATATACTCTAGCGTCTATAACTATTTCATTATATATATATATATATATATATATTTATATATTTATATATATAATATATATATATATATATAAATTTATGTATATATCTATATATATGTATATATATATGTATATATATATATATATATATATATTCATATATACATATATATATATGTATATATATATATATATATATATGTATGTATCTATATACATACATATATATATATATATATATATATGGTTTGAACCAAATATGGCGACTCAATTTCCCTTCTTTTCTGCGTTGCACAATAATCGAAATGAGAGAGAGAGAGAGAGAGAGAGAGAGGAGAGAGAGAGAGAGAGAGAGAGAGAATGTGGTTGGACGAGGAATGTCTTCTGTAAACACGTATCTCATGAAAGGAGTTCCAATTTGTCTCGGTTTCATCCTTTCAGCCCTTGTAAGTAAATCTTTGCCTCTGGTTGGAACCACACATAGGAAATGCAAGGACAAAATATTCTGATATTTGATATCCATAAGACAGCGGGGGAAGAAACAGGACGTTCATAATAAGAATTCTACGTTGAGGATGGATATATTGTATTATCAATAATCGAGATTATATTAAACAGCTAATGGAAGCAGCAGAATTTGTGTGATTCTTTTTTTTTCATATTTCTGCTTTTAAAAGAGATAGAGTAATTAGAGAAAAAGGACAGATTATTTCTGATGTGTTTGTTGTCTTATTCCCTTACTCATCTTTCACTATTCTTTTTTTTTTATTACATTTTTCAGTCAAAATCGCATCTTTGGTATACACGTTAGGGATCAGATTTGTAAACGTGATACACTTAAATCTAAATAATGCTTTAAATATCAGTTTCTAGGAAAGGGAAAGGGGGGTTGGGTGTAGAACAAATTGTTTCCAACTGGGTCTGGAATCATAAAAATAACGTCTTTTTAGTTACCTGTTGCCCTTTTAATTCCCTAGAAAATAATGCTGATTTACTAACTGGAGGTAAAGAAATATAGAATACATCTATCGTTTTATATGTAATTATAGTATCCTTATTATGGAAGTTTTTTGACATGGTTCATTATGCTAACATTCCACTAACTAGATATATATGTTAAAATAACTATATGTATATAGACAGATAGATGATTAAATATACAAAAGAAGCTCTAGTATTTTCATTTTACATACGAGATTGATAGTTCAAAAAGCAAGTTGCAAAATCCAAACTCTATCGATGAATAGAACTCTGTATTTATTTCTATAGGTTTACGGTTTAATATAAAGAGGAGAAGTCCCTTTCATTTATTCTTTGTATAGCAGTTGAAGATCCCAGAAACCTATATATGTATCCGAAAGAGAGAGAGAGAGAGAGAGAGAGAGAGAGAGAGAGAGAGAGAGAGAGAGAGAGAACAAAAAAAATTGGAATCTGATTTCTCTGTAAAATTCAATTGTTTCCAATGAAAAAGAAAAACAGCTTTTTTCTTCTGAACTTTATCCGCAGTAGCTCTCGTCTCGAACGATCCTAAGGAACCAAGTTATTTTCGTGTTCTTTTTAAGATGTCATAGCAGTTCTTACAACAAAACTTTTGTCACAACATCGAAGGAAGCAAGAAAACTTTTAGACTTCCCAAGTCACCGGAAGAATTAGAGTCACGGGAACCTTGATGACAAGTTTTTGTGAATTTTTTTCAGCGCGGAAATTTGGAGAAAGGTTAAGGAGGTGAAACGGCTTCGAGAATTAAGTCTGGGTTTCTTGTAATTTTTATCATGGTTGGTAATCTTTATTTTTTTACTAGTAGAGGATTTTTTTCTTAATATAATGCATGCTTTTCTTAGTCTGTTCTTCGTTATTTAGTTAAAGTTTAGTCATAACTTTATAACCAAATGTCGTTTATTACGGGAGAATATCCTTTATATGCACAGAGCTATCAACTTTAATCTGTTTAATCCTTTCATCCCATATAATTGCAAAAGTAACAGGGGACTTGAACAATTGAAACACTTTTATTCATTGTGGGAATTTGAACACCTTCATTTTTATTTACTTTTTTTACGATAGTTTTAATTTCCATTACTTCTTAGAATATTACTAACTACTCCCAATTTTATGTTTTATTTCAGAACACGAGTTTGTGGATATATCTCTCCCTTGATCTATTTAAAAACCAAATTTCTTATAAACTCTACACAACAAATTTCTAAAAATTCCTTTGCCTGAGTTTTGGTTCTGTTCTTATAGTAAGAGGTAATATTATCATCTGATGGAATTATTATTAGGTTCTAGGCGTACAGGCTTGAATACAGGTAAATGGTAATTGATATAATTTTCCAGAAGAAAAACACATTATAGACACTCCAGTTTTATAGCCAAACTTAAGGTTAGGAATATATCAAGCGAAAAAAATGGTAAAGTGGAGGCAAGAGATGGACTCCAACCATTTGAACACGGTGGTGAAAGGATTTAGGAACAATTAAACGGAAGCCTTACGGCGCTACGCACTGCCCTCAACCTTCCAGACCCCCGACATAGAAGGATCTAGAATAATTTATTAGGTCAATATATATGTACCCCTAGGAATGCACTATTTTCATTATCAGAAGGTCTAGACCTTCTGATTGTTTGTACACAATTGTTTTGGAAAAAAAATAAATGATACTTTATTTGACAAATGCTGT
>NC_090740.1:51385002-51387502 GCF_036898095.1 Palaemon carinicauda
AAAAAAAAAATTTATGCCATTTATAGTTTGAGAGAGGTTTTGCTTCTGTCAAAACTTCAGCAGTAATGAAATCCTTTCAAAGGCAGGAAAGTTATAAATATTTTGTTAAAACACTGACGATATCTATATGGGAACTGCAATAATCCTAAAACTACATAAAAATAGAAAGAATATTACATTTCAGGAAGGATTTAGACGGAGACCCAAACTATTCTAACTTGTTCACAGTGTGCTTAGAAGAAATCTTTAAGAATTTAGATTTGGAATAAATGAATATATATATATATATATACATATATATATATATATATATATATATATATATTATATACCGTCATAGTAGCAATTGCAGAAATAATAACAAAAAAGAAACCCTTGAGGTTCAATATGCGATATCTTGCCAGTTATAAATTGCTCCCATTTATCACCATCCTACACACGAGCTACACTTTTCTGATTGTGTGAGTCTGTCTGTGTGTCTGACGCGTTCTGGTGTCTAGTTTCTTGATTCGGCCATATATATCCTTTTATTGTGACGTTCCAAACTGATTGTCATCTTATCTAAGACATTATTAACCCCTTGTCGGAAACACGTGATTCTCTCAGATATGAAGTCCCGTCTCGATATATCTATCTTTCCTATTCACTCTCTCTTCTCTCTTAGTCGGTTATATTGTTTCATTCCCTTTATCATTTATTGTTCATATTTTAATTGTATTATATATCCGGGATTATAATACAAATAAGCAATGCGCTGTTCGTTGAAGGACTCTCTCTCTCTCTCTCTCTCTCTCTCTCTCTCTCCTCTCTCTCTCTCTCTCTCACATGACATTTTTAATATGGAATAGTTATAATCTATAATAACAATTTATTTACATCAGTAACTATCACATCACTTTTTTTTTTCTTATGTATTTGTGATGTAATGAAATGGTTTCTAAATAATATATATTAGGAAATGTTTTTCGTTTTCCGCCTACTTTGATTACTAAAAAAAAAAAAAAGGATTGAAAAAGTCATAACAATTATCGATAATGTAAACCATTAAATAATCATATGTCACTTTGTTCATGTAATATGGGCAGAACAACATCGATATTAAAATGTATATTTATGTGATAAAAAAATCTCTGCGTATTTTAGTTCTTTTACCATCATTATTGACAAAAACACATTCAGTCAGCAAAACTTTTTTGATATCAGAAAAAATTCCATACGATTTCTTCTTATAAAAAAAGAAAGAAAAAAAAAAACAGCTACACCTTGTGTGTTGTGGTAAACATGTTTACTCGTTAGCACAGTGACATTAATTTACAAAGAGTTATTTTGGAACCATATGAAACTTATTCATTATAAACTGATTAGATTAAAAAAGAAATACGAAGGGGAATATTATAGTAGGTTATAAGACTAGTAATTAATATTTTTTTTTTTTACACCAATACTTTTATAAGGTGTGGTATCACCTATTCTGGAAACATAATATCATTGGTTGAACAATTTCCAAACTTATTTTACATTTTCAAGCACAAAAATATATAATAAAAAAAATCCATAAATTCAAAATGACCACCACTCGACAGGTTTTAGATATTTTTTCCTGAAATTATTCAATATTCTTGTGCAAAAGTACAAAGAAATAAAATAATTACCACCATGAAATATAGACAGATGAAGTGTACAAAATAATGATGAAGAGTTATCAAACTATTTAGTAATATATATAAATGTGTGTGTGTGGACGTGTGTCTGTAATTATACTAAATTTTTAGATAACTGAATTCTGTGTAGCTGACATTTCTTTAATTCTTTCAAAGGTCAACCCATGAGAAATTCATTATAGTGATGCTACTATTATGTGACAGTGGTAGTTCATTGATGCTATAGATGGCTAAATTTTCAGCACATGGATATTGAAATATAAAAAAATACAATATTTATTTTGCAAATACTTCTAAGACACAAATAAAGTTTATATTGTCTAAGCAGGTATTCATGTATTATCAAAATTACATTCATGTAATAAGAAATAATGTCTGGATTATCACTGATACTAATATCTTCCTCTTCTGGTAGATTTATGTAAATACCATCATAATATTCAGAACACGAAACGAAGCTGTTTAGACTAAATTTTTTTTTCACAAGTACAATTTTGTGTCATAGCCCCTTTGTATCTACAACGTATGATTTTCATTACATCATCTGCTCCCTGATATGAATCCGTGTAAATTGGTATGAAATTACCACAGCTATCTTCCCACTCCCATTCTCTGGCTTTAAGCTCTTGTTCCATACTTGCTCTACATGTTATTGCCTTACGTAAGATTTATGTTACATTGGTTATGGTACCTGACCTTGCATCATCTGCTGGTAAATCATGAGCAACATCCACACGACTTATCGTTGCTTCAGCAAATAATGCTGGCATTCAACAATTGCAGGTTGAATGAAAATAGCCTTTGAGAACGAAAAGCACATCCCAACCTCCACCCCCTTG
>NC_090740.1:51395002-51407502 GCF_036898095.1 Palaemon carinicauda
ATTATGTTCATTCTTTGTGTAGGAGACCTAATAGCACAAGGCTCATTTAATCTACACTTACACTCGTTCTCCATTTAGGGAAGTAGTTTACCGGCACACATTATGTGACCCATCTACTTCAACCTTGACATTATCATATGTTGATCAGTGCGTTCAAATCCAAGTGCTTTTAATACCATTTCAATGACTAAAAATTCTGGTCATTTATTTCTAGTTTACATTTAAAAACTGAATAGAATTATTCAAATTATAAAAGTTACTTTCATCTTAAAGTTCATGATTGGTGTGACAATGACAATAGGACCAACAATAGATATCAATTAAATTACAGATACATTTCGTAATGCTTTTCTCATTAGATACAGAATTCCATGAAATATTGTCTATACATTCAGTTTTATGGTATGAAATTCCTAAACCTTGGAGGATCCGTGACATTTCAGTATCACCTAGGTTAAATCTGTCCTTCGATTGACTCCTAGTCTGATAAGTCGAGAAAAATCCTTTTAATCCCTGAATCATCAGGGATCTCCAAGTTAATCCTAAACTCTTTGTCCATGATGTCAAATGCACAGTCGGCCTCGTTGCCCTAAATCCAGCTAAAAAGAATTCTTAATAGCAATTCAAAAGCAATATGACATGGAAATTTGATCAAGAATTTAAGGATGATTTTTTTTTTTGTCTGGTCCAATGTATATAACAGCCGTTGAGTAGATTAGTTTTCAGTGTTAATATTGTAACAATACAAAGAAAACGAAAACCAAAGTGGCTCTAACTTGAATTTGAAAATATAGTTATAGTACACTGACACTAGTAAAAAATGGGATCAAAATAAAATCAATTGCAACATATATTTTTTCTTGCGTGCTACCTTCCCCTGGGCTGTTTTTAACAACAGGAAATGATAGGAGGATATGCCTTCAAATTACATGATAATGAAGCAATGTATTAAAAGAAAGGAAATGGACAACGAAAATTGCTCCAAAATTTTAGGAACCACTTGGTAGAAAGTCTTCAAACATTTATATAGTTACTCTTGACAAAATTGAAAGGATTGCATATAGAGTTAGGAAGGATATGCTTATTTCCTAAAAAAAAAAAAAAAAAAAAATCAAATAACCCACTTTAATTCAGAAAAAAAATTAAATATACTAAAACGATTCTAATCACTTTAAGTTAATGCAGCTTTGTTTTACTTATAAAAATATTTTCCTTCAAAGATTCCATTAATTTTCCATTATATGCATCTTGAAATACTGTGGAATCTTATGAACTTCATGTGATTAGGAAAGAGAGAGAGAGAGAGAGAGAGAGAGAGAGAGAGAGGGGGAGAGAGAGAGAGAGAGAGACTAAGTACTCGCCTCTAATATCTCTCTCTCTCTCTCTCTCTCTCTCTCTCTCTCTCTCTATATATATATATATATATATATATAGATAGATAAATATACAAATTATATATATACATAGGTATATATATATATATATATATGTATATATATATATATATATATATATATAAGCTAGGACCAGGGAGGGCCCAGCAATGGCTGCTAATGACTCAACAGATAGACCTATAAGTTCCCCCAAACCCCCTATCCTTAGCCCACAAAGGATGGCAAGGTTACAGCAACCAAAGGAACTAACGACTTTGACCGGGACATGAACATCAGTCAGGTACGTTACCGCATCGGCCACCACAATCCTGTCCTTTGTCCTCGCTTAGAGCCCTTAATATGAACATCCAAAGCCAAGAGAAGCAGTTTGGTTTTCAGTATCCTTGATTTAACATCTGTCACTTTGCCGAGTCACTGCAGCATCAGTTGAGAAAGCAAATGAGGTATATTAGGATGATCTTGGGTCTTCAATTTAGCAGATGCAGCATTCACAAAGACCTATCAATTTTAATTGCTTATTCAATTATGCCAAAAATGCTTTGCGTTGTACTTGGATTTCCTTCATTTCCAATAAACAAACTATTGCTCCAATAGGAATTTCTTTGGAAATGAAGAGAGGAATAGTAACAGCCAATTCAGCTCAGTTAACTTGAATTGTGTCCTCAACTGGAAAGTTAAAATTCCAATTAATGAGAACTGCCTTGAATTTTTACTCTTCTCTTTTGTCACCGTAAAATAAGGACGGAAAATATTCAAATTTATAGAATCTGCAAATTCCTAAATTATTCTAAACCATCGTGTCACAAATGATTTGTGGAACGAGGTTTGCAAGGAACATGGTCGTATGTCATGGAGTTCCTGATATGACATTCTAAGTGAAAAATATGAAAAAGAAAAACACTTCATTCCTATATATATATATATATATATATATATATATGTGAAGTCCTGTGCGAGGGAGTTCTACCCTCCAAAGGACAACTTAACAGTCATAATTCTTTTAGTTTGTTTTTCTTTGTAAACGGCTTTGCTCTCAGGGGTTTCCTCGTCTGTGTAACTTAAGAACAAGCCTCAACTAACAAAGGAGGTCTGGACTGCGTTACATAGACCTCCTTTGCTATTAACTTATCAAGGCGCTTAATTCTCACCTCTTTCCCAGGTCAGCCACAAGAGATAAGCCAGATATGAGAACAAAGGTTCTCATAGACCGGGGCATCGTGCCACAAAGAAAAAGACCCCTGGTCATGATTGGCCAACACGCGGAAAAGGAAGGAGGGGTCACAAGATGTCATTGGCCCTCCAAACATGAAGACCGCCCCTGGAAGTCAAGATTACCCAATCAAGAGAAAAAGGGGATGGCCCAAAAAAAATTTCACTGCTGAGCCTAAGGCTGTGAGGGGAGAAGAAGTCAGTTCCAGTCCGGAGGCCATACCAGAAAAAAAACACCAGATCTCAGGAGCCAGCCAGTGCCTGCGTCCCCCAGGAAAGGCTCTCCCCCTGAAACCTCCAAGAGGCTCGAACTCCGCCTGAGTCGAGGGCTTCACACTCCTCAGAGCGAAGAAAGGAACAATCTGCGTTGACGTCCCAAAGAACACCTGCTGTGCCGAAGTTTTTATGAAGATAAGTACTGACACCTGTGCAAGGGAGAGAATTATAAAAGTGCCTAAGTTAAAGTTACATTGATGGGAATTCCAAGGGAGTGAAACTGAGGGATAATTGTGGGGAATAGTTTCTCGTAATAAGGTGACAACCTATTCGCATCCAACATCATTTTTGTTTTTCTTGTTTTATGTTACAAGTTTTCTTATGTTCAAGTAACAACAGTTTCTTTTTTGTATAAAAATTGAAGTGCGAAGTGAGGGTTTTTCTTTTGTTGTCGGGGGCACATAGACAGATTGCCAACATTATTTTCTTTTGTTTTATGTGATCACACGTGTTTTTCTTCTTTTATCATAATCATTCATTTGACATTTATGTTCTGCAGTTTATTTTACTGAGTGATTTCGGAAAATAGAAATTAAGTGATACCTTCTTTCTTTTATTATTATTTGTGCATCTTAATGTATTTGGATTGCTAGAGAGAATTAAGCTTAGTTTTGTCTTTTCGTTTTTTTTACTGTAATCATTTCTTGATTTCTTAACCATAAACTCGAAAACACGTTTTGCTTTGACTTGTCAATTGTAAGTTATCTCCTTAAGAGTTTTACAATCATTTTCTTTTTTTTTTGCCTAAATCAAAATAAAAACCATTGTATTTAGATTCGTACAACAGAGTTTCTTTTGTCCGTGATTTAGACTAAGGTTGAAACCAAATTGTTCCTACACGAATTAAAACTATTCCAACGAGGTGCAGCTCCAAAATAAATAAATGACCTCGGGTATTTTTGAACCGTTAATAATATTAACAGGTTCAGTCATATAAAAGAATTCTGAGTGTCAATTAGTCGCTCTGGATTGACACGAAGTCACTGTGTCAAGTGGAGAGTCCGATTGATACTTTCTTTAGCCCTGGATAGGTACGCTCCTCGGACACCCCTTTAAGGGTATACTCGGACGCGAACGACCCCGACGGCAAAAAAAATTCTTGAAAAATCAGTTTTTGCAGTAACCTCCTTTTTTCTTTTGCCAAAAAAAAACTTCAATGAATGCTTAAAACAACTGTAAAGATAAATACTACTCATCTGCAGAAAAACTATTTATTATAAATATTTTTAAAAATTAAGTAGAAAAAAAAAGACCTGACATAAAAATTCATAAAAAAAAGTTTATACATATATACACAAATCCTTTTAGGAATTGATTCTTGAATGTTTAGGACACATCTTGATGTATTTTGGATGAAGTCAGACCCATGGAGGTGAAGATCTGAAATGAGAAAAAAAGGGTAACTTTTTTTGGCCAAAAAAATTTGTCCAAATTTCATGAATTTTTTGGGGTACCCAAATGAGATAGGAAGTGGCTAATTTTTTTAGGGAATAAACATATGTTATCCTAAAACAGAAATATGTAAAAAAATCTTCATTATTTTGTAAATTACATTTATATCAGGGGCCATATCTAAAGGTAAGTTTTTGAGTACTTAGAAATTTCGTAAAAAAATACATATATTTAATATATAATATGATATTTATGCAGTAAAAATATACCAAAATATCACAAATTCTATAGGGAACAAGAATATATATAGATATGGCAGCTTACGCTTCGGATATGTCCACAAAATGGCCGCCAACCACACTGACTCAGACTCCCTAATCTGCCACTTGAAATGTAGGAAGGGTATGTCAATTTCAAGGTGTTATTTACTAATCTAATTATTATTGGATATGCATAAAAATTGTATGGTGGGTTGCTGGATAATTGTCGATTATTTTACGACTATAAAATTAAAATTCTGACCCAAAAAATTTTTTTTGAAGGGAAATAAAATCGAAAAAAAACAAATGTGAAACAATATAATATTTTAGCTAAAAAAATTTGATGATATTCAATCAAAAAAAAAGTAAACAAAATTTTCCGACAAATAAACATCTAGAGGAATCATTACTCTGTGATAGTTCCTTAGTACGTAGTAATTTTGAAAGAATTGGGAAAAAACGAAAAAATGGCAATCACCGGAAAATCGAACACATACCTATATATACACCATATCTGGCTAAAAAAAAGATAGGCATGGGTAGCCAGATCATCTAGAAACACTTTCCAACACTATAAAAATATAAGTTTTGCGACACTACTTGCCAATTCCTTACGGTAACATGACTAAGCAAAAAAATGCAAAACAAATAAAAAGGGGCACTCGCGGAAAAATGGCTAACATTCTAATATACGGCATTTCAGAAAAAAAAAATTCAGCCACGTGCTAGGCAAACCATCAAGGCACATTTTCCGACAAATAAACATCTAAATGAATAATTACTCTGTGATAGTTCCTTAGTACGTAGTAATTTTGAAAGAAATGGGAAAAAACGAAAAAATGGCAATCACAGGAAAATCGAACACATACCTATATATACGCCATATCGGGCTAAAAAAAGAAGATAGGCATGGGTAGCCAGATCATCTAGAAACACTTTCCAACACTATAAAATTATAAGTTTTGCGACACTACTTGCCAATTCCTTACGGTAACATGACTAAGCAAAAAATGCAAAACAAATAAAAAGGGGCACTCGTGGAAAAATGGCCATTCTAATATACGGCATTTCAGAAAAAAAAAATTTCAGCCACGTGCTAGGCAAACCATCAAGGCACATTTTCCGACAAATAAACATATAAATGAAATATTACTCTGTGATAGTTCCTTAGTACGTAGTAATTTTGAAAGAAATGGGAAAAAACGAAAAAATGGCAATCACAGGAAAATCGAACACATACTTATATATACGCCATATCTGGCTAAAAAAAAAATAGGCATGGGTAGCCAGATCATCTAGAAACACTTTCCAACACTATAAAAATATAAGTTTTGCGACACTACTTGCCAATTCCTTACGGTAACATGACTAAGCAAAAAAATGCAAAACAAATAAAAAGGGGCACTCGCGGAAAAATGCCCAACATTCTAATATACGGCATCTCAGATAAAAAAAAAGACATGCACGTGTTAGCCCAACCATCAAGGCAAACTTTCTAACACATAAACATGAAAAAAAAATCAATAATATACGGCAATTCCTTACTACGTAGTAAATTTTTACAAATAATGAAAAAAAACAGAAATTGGCAACCGCAGTTAAATACCCAATATACCAATAACTACGTCGTATCTGACAAAAACAAAATCACGCATGGGTAGCCAGATCATCTAGACACACTTTCCAACACTAAAAAAGCAAAAGTTTTACGATACTATTTCGCAATATCTTACGGAAAAATGACTTGGCAAAAAAATGAAAAAAAATGAAAAAGGGACACTCGCGGTAAAATGCCCGACATTCTAATATACGGCATCTCAGATAAAAAAAAAAGACATGCACGTGTTAGCCCAACCATCAAGGCACACTTTCTAACACATAAACATGAAAAAAAAATGATTAATATACGGCAATTCCTTACTACGTAGTAATTTTTACAAATAGTAAAAAAAAACAGAAATTGGTAACCGCAGTTAAATACCCAATATACCAATAACTACGTCGTATCTGACAAAAACAAAGTCATGCATGGGTAGCCAGATCATCTAGACACACTTTCCAACACTAAACAAGCAAAAGTTTTACGACCCTATTTGGCAATATCTTACGGAAAAATGACTTGGCAAAAAGATGAAAAAAAATGAAAAAGGGGCACTCGCTGTAAAATGGTCCTCGTGGTGATGAACGACATTTTAACTAAAAAAAAAAAATCATGCACATGGTAGCCAAACAATCCACCAAGACTTTCCTCAACTGATAACCTATACAAGTTGCACCATTCTACGACAATTTCATAATACGTAATAACTTTGATAATTATGCAAACTACCTTAGAAGGGTAAACTCGGTCGCGCTCGACCCCGACGCGTCTCAGAAATCGGGGAAGAAGTACAGCTACAGCAATGCACATCTAGACACTACTAGAGCGTGTAGGGGAGACACCTCCTGCAGGTCGATCACCCACAAATTCAGTCACGGGGGTGAGTCACGTGAGAAAAACCTGTTTTTTTTTGATGCTCGGGGTCGCAAACGACCCATCGTACCTATCCAGGGTTATAGATCGTAATCTGCACAATTACCTCACATCTTTAAAGTGGGGGCCTGTGTCCGGGATATATTTTTTTTTTACTTAACTTTTGTTCATTTTCTTTTGTGTTGAAATATAGTTTGTTATAACTTTTGCTAATTGCTCCGGAAACAGTTTTGTTTCGGAGTTTCCTCGGTTGGTCGGAAATCTGATTTCGAAATCATTGTGGTGATCTTTGATCTCGGTTGTTATGCAACCTGATCTGTTGTATTCTGTTGATTTCATAGTGTGAAATTGGCTGACCAGAAGTCTTGATTTTTTTTTCTTCTTTCTCTCTTTCTCTTATCAAGCAGCAGTAAGTACATTCAAGGTTCAAGGTTCAAGGTTCAAGGTTCAAGGTTCTATCGTTTCAGTCATGGGAGACGAAAATTCAGATAGAGTTTCTAGGTTCCTAGAGGAACCGAATGACTTTTTGTTAAGGCAACTCTTCCCAGCAGAGCTACTTGAAGTGAGCTCACGTGCAGATTATATCCAAAATGCAGGTAAAAGACAACAGATTCTAGAGGCCTTAGAGAGAGAATTTAATAGGCGTCAGGAAGAGCGAGAGTTGGAGATAGCAATTGAAGATAGGGACGAAGATCACTCCATAACTCGAGAACACTCTGTTATGGGAGGAGCAGCAGCAGTGCCAATGTTACCATCAGCCATGTCATCAAGCCAGACTGCCTACCGAACTTCAAGTCCAGCTGAAGTTGAATCTCATGAAGTAGTTCAGAGGTCAGAAGAGTCGTTGAGTACGAGGATGAAATTTAAAGCAGCTGAGCTCGAAATTGACTCACTGCGAGCTCAGTTGAGGAGACACGGTCAGGATTCAAGAACCCCAAGGGCACAACTAATGGGAGGATTTTCAGAAAAAGATATGGCGGGACTCCTTCCATCCTATGATGAAAAGAATCCTGAAGGCTTCTTCCTGTCGTTTGAGAGAATACTGAAAAGTTACCAGATCCCAGAGGACGCCTGGTCTCGCCTGTTGCCCATAAAGCTAACTGGGAAAACAGTGGATGCGTACAATGCGGTATCCGACCCTGTTGCGCACGATTATCGCCGGGTAAAGGCATGGATCTTGAAAGCTTTCGAACTTGTGCCTGAGGCTTATCGCCAGAAGTTCAGGAACTTGAGGAAAGGATCAGAAAACTATGCAGAGTATTGGAGACAAATGAAGATTAGCCGTGACAGGTGGGTGGAGGCCTCTCTTGGAAATAACAAGACTTTCGACAGGATAATGGAGCTCATGGGATTAGAACAGTTTCTGCTAATGTTGCCACCAGCCACTCGGCAATATATCGAAGATCGACATATCACTGACCCTGATGAGGCTTCTATAATGGCAGATGAGTATACACTGAGGGAAAAGATCAGGGGCTCTTCTGGCTCAAGATGGTGCCCTCCTTCATTTAAGCCAAACCAGCCTTCCAGGCCATTTCGGGGTAATTGGAGCCCCAGGGGGCCGGCACCATCGTATCCTCCATCAGAGAAAGGAGTAGGCGGAAACCCTACACATGGCAGTGCTAAAAACACTGGAAGTAAGAACAATGGAGCTTACCCTTCGGCTCCCCAAGTAAGACAGTGTTCCTATTGTCACAAATTCGGACATGACGTTAGCTGCTGCTGGCTCAAAGGAAATTATGGACCAGGGGGAAAGAAGTCCTCTAATCAAAATCACAAGAGGGACGACCAAGCACTTAATGTTAATGAGGTTATGAGAGGACAGACATCATGCCAAGGGATGATGAAGAAGAGAGACATGGCCATAAGGCAAGGACAGGAAGCCTTCATTCATGCAGGATCTGTGTCTCTGCAGGACCAAGGTACCAAGCCTGTACAGATAAGGATTATGCGTGATACTGGAGCTTGCACAGAGCAGTCTTACCCTTCGATGAATCGTCCACCTTGGGAGAAACTGTCATGGTTCGCTACATTAAGGGAAGAGAGGAATTGCCCTTATATGCAGTGACTTTAAGCTATTCTTTTATTTCCGGTACATTTCCAGTTGCTTTGGTGGATGAGGAACCCATGCAAGGGGTACAGTTATTGTTAAGAAATGACATAGCTGGACAACGATGTTGCACAGCATCATGTCAAATTCATGCTGACAAGAATGAAGGGGAGGTGAAGATTAAACAAAATGAATATCCAGCATGTGCTATTACCCGTGCTAGTACCACTCAACAGAAAAAGGACAGAGATAATGTTCCTACCGGAGCGCTTGTGGGTACTTTTCCCCAAATGCTCAGGGGAGTGGTGCAGCCTGGTTTATTATGTTCAGAATACTCGAGGGAGTCGCTCATTGAGGCTCAGAAACAAGACTCAGAACTTGCAAGGATAAGGGATGCTGCTGGATCCCTGAGCGAACTCGAGGCTGAACCCTCTGGTTACTATTTAAAGGATGATGTCCTAATGCACAAATGGCGGCCTAAGAAAGTGCCTGCTGATGCTGAATGGACCATTCTATATCAGGTGGTAGTGCCACCACAGTACCGAGAGGAGATTTTAAGGTTGGCCCATGAACAACCAATGGGAGGACATTTAGGAGTACGCAAAACGCGTGAGAAAATTTCCCGGGAATTTTATTGGCCAAATTTGAACAGAGGAGTTGCAGAATATTGCCGTAGTTGTCACTCGTGCCAAGTGATAGGTAAAAAGGATCCAAATCATCGAAAGACACCATTGCAACCCATCCCAGTGGTGGAAGAACCCTTCTCCAAGATCATCATGGATATTGTCGGACCTCTGCCAAAGACAAAGAAGGGCCACACCCATTTGTTGACGCTAATGTGTGCGTCGACGCGCTTCCCTGAAGCGTACCCGTTGCGGACAGCGACGAGTCCCAATGTGTCGCGGGCTCTGGTACAGTTCGTGACCACATTCGGGTTACCAAAGGTTATTCAAACTGACAGAGGTAGTGTCTTCATGTCGAAAGTCTTTGAAGGCACCCTTAAGGAGTTAGGAGTGCAGCACATAATGTCCTCTGCTTATCACCCACAGTCTCAAGGTGCTTTGGAAAGGTTTCATGGCACGCTCAAAAATGCATTACGTGCATACTGTGAAGACCAGAAAACACGAGATTGGGACACAGGCGTGCCGTTCTTGTTGTTTGCTATCCGAGATTCATGGCAAGAATCTCTGGGGTTTTCCCCCTTCCAGCTGGTCTTTGGACATCAAGTGCGTGGACCTCTCAAACTTTTGAGGGAGATATGGACCCATGAGGAACAAAGTACCAATGTGCTAGACTATGTGGTGAAGTTCCGACAACGCTTGCACAAGGTCTGCCAATTGGCTCATGAAGAAATGAAGAAGTCTCAAGAAAAGATGAAAGCCTGGTATGACCAAGCAAACAGGAAAGAAGCACGACAATTCCAAGTGGGAGATGATGTGCTCATCTTTCTACCTGTGCCTGGTAGTCCCTTAGCGACCAAGTACCAGGGGCCATATAAGGTCGTGAAGAAGCTCAGCGAATTGGATTATGTGGTAGGGACACCGGACCGAAGAAAGGAACACCAGGTGTGTCACGTCAACATGATGAAACCATATGTTGTTCGGAATACCAGTGGTAATGCCACTGCCCAAAACCCATCACCAGTCACTGTGCCTGTTCATGTATCAGTAATAAGGAGACAGGTACAGCAAACAGAAGAGGAGGAAGAACAGAACCCTCAAGGTGAAGAAGAGGAGGAAGAACAGGATACTTCTGGTGAAGAAGAGGAAAAAACCAGTTTCAAGGGCATGCCACTCGAAGCCCGACTTAAGAATTCGGAGGTTCTCAGAGACTTCAAGACCAAGGTCTCTCACATAGCTCCCCAGCAGCAAGAGGATGTCCAAGCTTTAATGGAAGATTACGCAGTGCTGTTTCCTGATGTTCCCAGCCGGACAAATGTAATGGAACATGATGTGGACGTGGGAGATGCACGCCCAGTCCGTCAACACGCGTACAGAGTATCACCAAAGAAGAGAGAACTGCTTGGGAAAGAAATTGATTACATGCTCGAGCATGGGATTATTAGGAAGAGTTCCTCACAGTGGAGTTCACCGTGTGTGTTAGTGGAAAAGCCTGATGGTGGAGTCAGATTCTGTACTGACTATAGGAAGGTGAACAACGTCACAAAGCCAGATTCTTTTCCCTTGCCACGTATTGATGACTGCGTGGATACCATCGGGAATGCTAGATATATCACCAAGTGTGTTTTGTTGAAGGGATATTGGTGTGTTCCGCTCACTGAGAGAGCCAAAAGGGTTTCAGCTTTTGTAACACCTCAAGGATTATTTGAATATAATGTGATGCCCTTTGGGATGAGAAATGCTCCTGCGACATTCCAGCGGATGATCAACAGTCTGGTACAGGACATAGAAGGTGTTGTCGCATATATGGATGACATTGTTATCTACAGTGACTCTTGGAAAGAACACCTGAAGAGACTAAAAGCCCTTTTCCAGAGTTTAGCAGAGGCCAACTTAACAATCAACCTCTCCAAGTGTGACTTTGGACAGGCGACAGTCACCTACTTGGGTCACATAGTAGGTCGAGGATCTGTTCGCCCAGTACAGGCAAAGGTTGAGAGCATTCAACAATTTCCAGTCCCGCAAAGCCGCCGAGCATTGCGTCGGTTCTTGGGAATGACCGGCTATTACAGAAAGTTCTGTGAGAATTACTCTACCATTGCCTTGCCTCTCACTAATCTTCTCAAGAAGAATAACAAGTATGTTTGGTCTAACCATTGTCAAGACGCATTTGACTCCCTGAAGAGGTTGCTAAGTCTATCACCTGTGCTGAAAGCACCAGATTTTGACAGAGAATTTGAAGTAGCAGTAGATGCCAGTGATCATGGGGCTGGTGCAGTCTTATTGCAGGAAGATGATCAAAACATGAAACACCCTGTGGCATACTTCTCTAAGAAATTTAACCGGCATGAAAAGAACTATGCCACTGTAGAAAAGGAGCGATTGGCTTTAGTACTTGCCGTAGAACATTTCTCTATTTACCTTCAATCTAATTCATTGCCTACTAACATCTTTACAGATCACAATCCCTTAACATTCTTGCATGCAATGAAAAACAAGAACCGCAGACTACTCAAATGGAGTCTACGGCTACAAGAAGTAAATTTGAACATTTTGCATATTCCAGGGACTCAGAACATTCTAGCAGACTACCTTTCAAGGATGAATTAGAGTTGTGGCGTATGAGAGTAGTTTGGGATTAGTTATAACTGTCATTTGATTTTTTTTTCCAGTTTTTTTTTTTTTTTTTTTTTTGTTAGTTGTAATTTCACCTTTTTCGTGAGAGCCAAGCTGTGAGTTCAGTTACGGATTAGATGGGAGACGATTTCCTTTTCATTGAGCAGGAAATCTTTTTTTTAAGGGGGGAAGTGTGAAGTCCTGTGCGAG
>NC_090740.1:51412502-51417502 GCF_036898095.1 Palaemon carinicauda
TGCAGGTAAGCAATATTGGTCCTTTTCCCTGAGGGTGAGCGACGCCCTTTACTCTCTTAACGGTAGTTGAGAGAGCTGAAAAATTTTGGCTATACGGGTGGCAGGTGATAGTGAGTACTTCTCCAGGAAGTATGTTTTGAGGACATCGTACTATACTGGGGTGTCCACTTGGTCGCAAAGCAAATTTGAAATTTCCTGGAAAATACCTTTGGGATCACAGCGAGAACATAGTCTGCTTTGTTGCTTGAGCGAGTCACACCCTTAGTGCGAAACTGGACATCAGTGCACTGAAACCAGGCGAATGCCTCTGTACTGGAGAGGGGCAGTAGTTTCAGAGGTGTGGCGTTGATGGTAGAGTCAGAGTCGAAAGGTGTCATCATTAAACAGTAAGACACAACAGTGAGAGGGAGATGGACACTTCTGGGTCACCTATGTGCGAAGGTACCAGTTAGGTGATAACTGAGAGGCGAGATGAATGCAAATAAACTTTATTAAACAGACATAGAGCTTAAATAATACGACTTGCAAGCAAGGACGTAACAAAGATATAAACATAATCATGCACGAACTATCGAGTTTATATAAGTTGGTTTGTTACCAGTGCAGGGAAGAGCCGGTGATAAGATAACAAACTCATTTCAGCGTACGAGTGTGTATGAAACACTTGCGGTACATAACCCTATGAGAAATTCATATTGGATTGATGAGATAAAAGTTTAGAATTTTACTTTTTCGGGGACATCAAAGGTTTGAAAACAGTATGTTTGACTTCAAGTTTATGACAGATAAATATCACGTGTGTACCCAAATACGTCGAGACTGAGGAAACTGTATCACAATGAGAGATAAGGATCCTTTGCAAACGAGTGTGATGCTAATTAAAAATAGTTCATTATATCTATTAGCCTGGAATCTACTTCTTTCCAAAATATACATGACCTAGTAAACTACTCGTGGTTTTATGATAGAGAAGAGTATAAAGATTTTTAGATATAAATCCTTCTTTTTTTTCAAATATTTATGCAAGGTATCTATATTTTGGTCAAGTTATATTTGTCTCTTTTGAGAGATTTCTATAGAATGATTTGTTTTGTTTTGTCTACAGCTTTTTCCATCATAGAATGCTCATAAAATAATGAAAAATCCCACACCTGATATATGGTTTACCTTTTTAATGATCGTAGTGCATAGATACCGTAATCACATAAGAAACACACATACACACACAGACGACTGGCGAAATCTAACCTAGGCCTTAGTGTCCATTGGCGTAGAAGGAGATGAAATATATATATATATATATATATATATATATATATATATATATATATATATATATATATATATATATATATATATATATATATATATATGTGTGTGTGTGTGTGTGTGTGTGTGTGTGTATATATATATATATATATATATATATATATATATATATATATATATATATATATATATATATATATATATATATATATATATATATATATATATATATATATATATATATACATATATATATACCAAAACAACATCAACAAATGCAGCTGTTTCTAGTGTTTTTATTCATGTTGGGAGTTTAGCCAATTTTCATCAACACGCTGGCTACTGATGATTGGTGATAGTGAGAGACTCTAGTCTGATTACTCACAGCAGACCAACCTACTATGGTTGGCCCTGGGTAGTACAACTTTGCTGGTCATGACGGTATACAAACCCTTTTGCAACATTAAGGTACCCCCATGCAGGTCTCCTATCTAAACATTTTCCCTTTACACATTTTTACCCTAGTTCTGACTAAGAATTTGACTGTTGATTAAATTAAAAACACGATATTACTTTATCGTGTGGCTAGACATGTCTAATTAGATTTATATATCTAAAATTTATTTATGTGCTTTCTTTTATTTAGAATCTTTGATTATGATTCATTAAATATGTCCTTTTAACAACACTCTCCACTGTTGACAAAATAGGTTTGTTTAATGGTCGTACATAGATAGCAGAGGCAAGGGACAGTGACATTGCCCAATCAAGCAGAGCAATGCCCTAGAAACTGACCCTATATACATATGTTCAGCGCCCAAGCACCTTCTCCACCCAAGCTAGGACCAAGGAGGGTCAGGTATTGGCTGTTGATGACTCAGCAGATATACCTTTAGGCACCCCCAAACACCCCAACATTTGCTCACAAGAATGGTGAGGTTGCAGCGACTAAAGGAACTATCGATTTTGAGCAGGACTCGAACCCCAGTCTGGCGCTCACTAGTCAGAGACGTTACTGTATCGGCTACCGTAACATTTGTTCGTAAAAAAAACTCAAACATATTCAACTCTATCTTCACAGTATTTGAGTATTATTAAACTCAAGGAAAGGATTTCAAAGACCCGAAAAGAATTGTATTTGTTCATGTATCACTATACTTACACGCACTCGGACATTCCTAGACATAAATAGAGTAGGAAAACTTCTTATCGTAATGACTGAAAGGATTTAGCTGTCTTGGAAGTAACCTTTGCTCCACTGACGCTTGCTGAAAAAAAAAAAAAAAAAAAAAAAAAAAAAAAAAAAAAAAAAAAGTGCGAAGCATCTCCAGCAGATTATAGCTAAATCTTTCTGTTCTCACGGCAGTAAAACAGTGAGTAATTTGACCAATTGCACACGACAAGGAAAGATAAATGTCGAGGAAAAGTTAAGGAAAGTTATTTTCTTCATGTGGCTTTTTTTAACTTACGTCTTCAAGGGGAAGAGGCACATTTTAAAAATAACTTATGTGGATGCTAAGATGATGTGTTTTTATTGGTTCATTTATATTCCTTTTTGTTTAGGTATTTGAAATGCAGATAAAGATGCAGAACTAGCATAAATTACAAGAAATATATAATTTAATATCTCTTTTCCATTTTGATTGAAATTCGCAGTCATTATTATTATTATTATTATTATTATTATTATTATTATTATTATTATTATTATTATTATTATTATTATTAACAGCATCATCATCATCATCATAATTTTTATATTATTATTATTATTATTATTATTATTATTATTATTATTATTATTATTATTATTATTATTATCGGAGTGTTTCTAATAATCATCGTATATTGACTAAATATTCGCTAAAGCACATATCCAAATTGATAATTACTTGGAATTCCCTCTAATTATACAGAAACATATAGCCAAATTATGTTACATATTCTAATTTGGAAAACTAAATAATATAAAGAAAGGTCATCATTTTAAGCATCACTGTATTTCTTGAATAATTGGTTTAGGGTAAAGGAATAAGAAACAGAAAAATATGACAATATATTTTGTACCTCATCATGAGACGATTCTCATCTAAAAAACAATATTCATCTACTCGATTTAATGAGAAGAATATGCATAAAAGATAACATATCAGAATTACTTTACGATTTTTTCAGGTTCTGCTAATTTTTTATTTTTTATTTTTTTTTTTCAGTAATCACGTTCACGATAAACTTAATTACCTCCGCAAAGGAGGTTATAAAATGGAGTAGGTTTATTTATTTATTTGTATGTGTCTGTCTCTCTGTGGACAGTATAAAACAAAGCTACTCAACGGATTTTGAAAACGTTCTCACCACAGGTAGATCTTAGGTCATGGACAACCCTATTAAATTTTGGAGATGATCCGGATCCGTATCCGGATTCTAGATCCGGGTTTATATTTTTTATTATCTTGAAGAAAATGTCAAGAAAAATGGCAGAATTTTGAAGAAATTCCCACCACAGGCCATCTTAAGCCATCGACGACTCCATTACCTTTTGGAGATGATCCGGTTCTGGATCCAGATTCCTGATCAGGATTTGCATTTATCACAATTTGAAATATTACGTCAAAACGAAGCGACCGATTTAACGAAATTGGATATTTACCAAATTTTATCAATGAATAGATATAACGTCAAAAAAAAAAAAAAAAAAAAATGCATGAAATTTTCGAGGTGTTACCAATCAAGATCATGATTCTATATCAACATTACTGTACACTTTACACCATCTTCATTCAGCATATGAAAATGGGTAGGCGCTTTTTGTAGACTTTAAATAAATGTTACAGTAGATGCAGCCACAGTCTGCTTATAAAAAGAAAGAAAAAAAAAATATTCCGTCTGTTGACTTGAGTAAAATGTTGGCAATATTCACTGGCCGAAGTCTGAAATCTCTGATTGCTCTTGTTTTTATATGTTTTCGATATAGTCTCATTTAGCTATTTATTTCACGTAAGTAGAGGGACTTTAGTACTGTGTTTTTTTTCTTTCTTTTTTTTTTAGTACTAAACACTAGCTGGTTCATTAAGAAAAACATATAGAAAATTTCTGACTGTTTTTTGAAAAAATAAAAGAATTAAGTTTCTTTTGTTCTGAAAATTAAGTCTTTTTTATATTATGTAAAAGCAGCATGTGCACACTTTCGTGTAATCATGCTTACTAAAAAGAATGGCTGATCAAGAACATACATTCCTATGTGACGCTAATTAATCTCGGGGAAAATATTTCTATCCAAACTATTATGAATGTTTTATTTTATGAGGTTTAATATCATAAGAAATGAGAATGCTTTTGATTTCAAGAAACTATGGGAATCAAGGTAAAAAGTATGTTAAACTAACATAACTTAACAATAGATTATTGACTATTTATTGCTCAATGATTTAAGGAGTAATATTCTCTTCCGTTATTGACAAACCCCTCTCAAATGACAACGTAATGTTGCAAACTTGTTAAATTATTTTTAAAGTCAAAATAAAGGAAATCGAAGCGATTGCATAAAGTCAAGTTATCATAGAATAGGGGAGAAATGAAATGTGTCTAGATATAAGGCAAGAAAGAGGAAACTAATTTTAGAAAGAGAAAAAAACGCCTGTCATAAGACAAAAATCTCATGAGTTCAGTTTAGCAATATGAAATATTTGGAAATGACATATTTTTGCTTAGTAAAACATGGGAGGAATTGC
>NC_090740.1:51422502-51475002 GCF_036898095.1 Palaemon carinicauda
TATAAAGTGGTTGTATCTATGAGCATTGGCGTAACTATCTTCCTGTCAATGGGTTATGGTTCCTATTAGAAGTGTCATGGACACATGTACTTGTTTGCAGATGGGGCAAAATAAGTGTTAAGCACCACTGAATTAAATGCACCCAGGAGGTGCTGTCCATCACATTTATGGTGTCTTTTTTCACATGATCATAATAATATACATGCCTAGACCTACTGCACTGTGCACAGGCCGGGAGAGATTGGTCATTTTAAAAGGACTGATGATGCGTGAAGTAGGAGATGATGTGGAGAAGAGTTGACTACTTAACTCAAGATAGAGTTGACTGACGAAAAATAACCGAGGCCCTTTTGTGCCAATAGGCTCAGGGGGAGATGATGATGATGATGATGAGGATGATGATGGTGATAATGCTTAGTTTTTAGAGGTATGCACGTCTCGGTGATTTTTCCCTTGCAATCAGAAGCCTCGGTCTTCTAATTAACTAATTAAAAATACCTTTCTTCAACAGGATGTGTCGTCAAATATGTGTCGCACAAGGAGAAAGGGCTATTGTTTACTTTCAATGTCTTTAACCTACATAAAACACAAATAAAACTGACAAAGCTTAGCAAGTTAGGTCTTGGTGAGGGAAATTATTCATATCTGTTCTGTTTGTTCACCACAGAAATTACATAGCCGGATTATTATTCATTAAGACAGGGATCAGAATTATTGCTATAAGGAGAATCGTTTGACCATACAAGGTGAAGGAGAATATTTCGCAAATGATGTGAGAAGCTAATGAATAAGGGGAAGAAGTTCAATTGGCATACATGAACCTGGAAAAAAAAAGGTTATGTTTGATCTAAAAGAAAGGATGCGTTTCTGACAATTAATTTTGCCAATAGATTTTTTTTTTTATTTCTTTTATAATGGAAATAAACTATTTGTTGCTGTCTATACATATGGGAGTATCCATCTTTTCAATAGACTAAAGAAAGAGGTCAAAGAAACGACAATGGATGTTTGAGCATTGGTTTAGAATAAGCTGATTTAAGAATCGTGCGAACTATGATTATTTTTAGGGGGAGGACACTGTGATTATTGGGGATAATATGGCAACAGCAGCAACTGGTTAAATTTGAGTAATGCTTGCAAGATGAAAATTTTGAGAGAAAATGTAACCACGAATCAGTCATTAAAGGATGATAAAAATCAGAAATATGAAAAAATATACTTTACTTTGCTGTTAGATGAAGAGAAGTTATTGGACAATTTTTCTCAAACAGTAGATTATAGATGGATTTAAGAAAATCCACAAAATAATGGATGAAGCAGGAAGTTTGCAAGATATCGAAAAAAGACTCTGGAAATGAAGTTAGGAATGTTTCAAAGGACTGTCGAATAAATCATTGTTCATATAAGAAGAGTTTGTTTGTTGAATAACAATGAAAGAAAACTTTTGAAATTATTAAGGCAACGTATTTAAGCCTCCTAAATTTAGTAATAACCCTTTGAAATATCTATCCATTCCTTAAAGCCTGACTTCATGTGGTTTATGAGTTATGTTTATTGGTATTATCCTATATGGTTGGAATTACTATAATTTTAATGAAGTAATAACATTAAATACAGCTTTTGAAAAAATATGGAAAAATATATTTTGATTTACTCTTGCTTTTTATTCTTCGTTTAGTCTCTCCATGAATCCCATACTGAATCTCATCACTAATAACATTAGATACTTATTATATGCATAATTTTTTTATTATTTTTGTATTTAAAATTCATACTCTTATATAATTATCTACACTCGTAGCTTACAAACTGAATCTAATCGTTTGAAATATTCCTTTTAGCTTTAATGGTGTATTACCTTATTGATATATTTATGATTATCCACAGTTCTTGAAATCTTTTTTCTAGATTCTGCAAAGCCTCTTTGTATTTCAGAAGAAATTTTCAATTGAGTTTTGATAGCATTCAAAAGCCAGGACTATAGTTTTAGATATAGTCTATACAAAATTGGTTAAAATATAAGAAATATAAGAACTTAATATCTCTTTTATATTTCGATAGATACACAATTTAATAAATATTGGTTCATTGGTTGTGATTTAGAATGAAGTTGTGGCCTGAATGGCAACGTCTACGCCTGGTGTTTGCCAGACGGGTGTTTGAATCCCGCTCAGACTCATTAGTGCATTTAGCGTATGCAACCTTACCATCATTATGGGCTAAGGTTTGGCTCTCCCTGGTCCAAGCTTGGATGGAGAGTGGACTTGGGCACTGGTCATATAATATATATGGTCAGTCTCTAGGGCATTGTCCTGCTGGCTAGGGTAATGTCACTGTCCCTTGCCTCTGCTATTCATGAGCGACCTTTAAACCTTTAAACAGTTTACCTATGCATAATACAAAATAAAAAAAAACGTCCTACAAAGTAAATAGATAATAAGTTGATGAGATATTCCTAAAAATACAAAAGGAGCAATACAACAAAAAGACAAAAAAGAGCATTACAACAAGAAGAAAAAAGAGCAATACAACAAAAACACAAGAAACAAAGATCAATACAAAAAAAAGACAAAAAAGAGCAATACAACGAAAAAGACCAAAAGAGCAATACAACAAAAAGAGCAATACAACAAAAAGACAAAAAAGAGCAATACAACAAAAAAGACAAAAAGAGCAATACAACAAAAAGAGCAAAACAACTTAAAGACAAAAAGAACAATAAAACAAAATGACAAAAAAAGAGCAATACAGCAAGATACAGTGTACCGCATTCCATGTAAGAAAATCTATGAAAACCCGAGAATATAGTTTCATGGAGTTACCTTAATCTCCAGATGAGGCAATGCAATTTACTCAGCTCGAGTATATACTAAATTCAAAAGGATTTGCGCAAATGACTTGCTAAGGCTTTGGTGATAAGTAGCATTATCATGGCTATTAGCATCATTAGTATGCTCTCTCTTGCAACTCATTTTCAGGCGTAATTCGATGCTTATTGCATTATACCTGGTGTCTTTGTTATAATAAGCTTAATTATCTCTTAGTGGTTCTACTGAATATATATCTTCATAGTTAATTTGATATAACATAATTATATGTCTTATTTCCATTAGACTTGACATATATTACTAGATTCTTAGAAAATTATGTGTTCAGTGAATCTGCAGTTGCTATTATCAGAGATGTTCATAATGACATGGAGACTGATTAGGAATGATCTTCCTAATCGGGTGGTTGAATCAGTAAAACTTCAAAAATTCAAAGTTGCAGCAAATGTTTTTATGTTGAGCAAGCTAACATGAGACTTTTTATAGTTTATATATGACATATCTGTATTAACGTTGAGATACTACCGCTAGAGAGTTATGGGGTCTTTTGACTGGCCAGACAGTACTACATTGGATCCTCCTCTCTGGTTACGGTTCATTTTCCCTTTGCCTACATACACACTGAATAGTCTGGCATATTCTTTACATATTCTCCTCTATCCTCATACACCTGACAACACAGATTACCAAACAATTCTTCATCACCCAAGGGGTTACTGCACTGTAATTGTTCAGTGCCACTTTCCTCTTGGTAAGGGTAGAAGAGACTCTTTAGCTATGGTAAGCAGCTCTTCTAGGAGAAGGACACTCCAAAATCAAACCACTGTTCTCTAGTCTTGGGTAGTGCCATAGCCTCTGTACCATGGCCTTTCACTGTCTTGGGTTAGAGTTCTCTTGCTTGAGGGTACACTCGAGCACACTCTCCTATCTTATATCTCTTCCTCTTGTTTTGTTAAAGTTTTTATAGTTTATATAGGAGATATTTATTGTTGTTACTCTTCTTAGAATATTTTATTTTCCTTTTTTCCTTTCCGCACTGAGCTATTTTCCCTGTTGGAGCCCCTGGGCTTATAGCATACTGCTTTTCCAACTAGGGTTGTAGCTTAGTAAGTAATAATAATAATAATAATAATAGTGTTTTTAGAATGATTTGTTGTTATATTTTTCTCATAATTTATCTATTTCCTTATTTCCTTTCCTTGCTGATCTATTTTTCACTGTTGTAGCCCTTGGGCTTATGGCATCTTGGCTTTCCAACTAGGGTTGTAACTTGGCTAGTATTAATAATAATAATAATAATAATAATAATAATAATAATAATAATAATAATAATAATAATAATAATGCTTTTTAAAAATTACCACATAGAAACTAACAATTTAATGAAGAATTAAATGAGGCTTAGAATAATTGCTATTTGAAAAAAAAAAAACAACGAATAAAAAATTAGGTATTTAAATACTATGGATAATTTATCAATTTCATATGAATGTAAATACAACAGCGCAACTGATGAGAAAATCAAACGAATACAATTCAGAACAACATGAGGGTGTATATAGTAAATAACATCAATAACTAATTCAGATGGAAGTAGATCTAGTGCTTAAAATTTTTAGTACCTTAAGTAACTGATTATGAAAAGAATATAGCTAAGTAACTTAAATATATGGAAGCATTCTATGAAATTTAAAGGTCTAAATATCTAGAGCCCCAGGCTTACAAGAGACAGGAAATTATACTTAAAGATGCTAACGAAAACTGGCTTTTAATTGTATAAACAAGTTTATATTTAGAAAAAATAATAATTGGAATGTATGTAAGACCCAGCAAATAATTATCAAAAATATGAATTTAATCAATAGTAGTATAGCAGTTTCAGACTCTGTTGAATGTGTATTTATCTGAAATAAATATAAGTAATTTTTTTGACGTTGACACTTTGTAGTAAATATTTAGATAGCTAAATCTTTGTCAAACTTGCAATGATTAGACGGTTATTGTTGAAATGTGACTCATTCCATATACTTTATCGTATTCACCAATTCTAAGTTCATAATTATATCATTCATAAATATTATCACTTAACGTAGATAAGCAAATGTTTTATTTTCCGAATTGGAGATCATTTAAAATTTTCTGCATGGGATCTACAAATGGTCAATACGGTACGACTACAGTTAAAGGCTGGAAAGCTTCCTGGCCACAATTTTAATCGTTGGGATTAACTGTTATGTAAATAGCTGGAAATGATTAAATTTTGGAAGGTCAAGGTTAAAGGTCAAGGTCTCGATCAAACAAAATGCCCATTTCACATAATTAGCCATAAGTTTGGAAGAAGAGTAACTTGGTCATTGTCTCTACATGGCTTTTATAAGATTCCAGTGCGGGTTTTGGACAGCTCGTTGCGCTGAGTGTCGGAGATAATTGATATGGTCCATCAAAAATCCATTGGAGATCATTAGACTAAATCCTTCAGAATGTGAAGAGAGGTCCAGAAAGCAAATCTTGATATTCCTCATTTAGGTAATTCTTACCGATTAGTCGAATTACCGACAAGTGCGGCATTAATTTTAATGAAATTCTGATTTTTGCATTTTGGCGTTGTGGTTGAGAATAGAATATTCGCACTCAAAAGGCTGCACATTATTTCTACAATAACATTTTGCCTTGATCTTTATTTCAACAATCATAATTAATTTTTGTTTGTGTGTTCAAATTAAAAAGAAAAATAAGAAAAATGAAGAACACGTGTTTTTCATATAAAACATACATCCCATCAAACTATAACTTTTTCCTATTGTGCTATTAATTTTTTACGGAAAATCTAAATAGAGTAACATCCTGAATAAATTGTCCTTCCTAAAATCTATACCATAGATACGCCGGATATGTTTTCGACTGGATTTCTTCCAAATTACTACCAAACAAAACTTCAAATACTTTATATAACTTTTTATTAAGATGTCATTTTTAAAACATACTATGGTTAGATCAAGAGTGAGCTATATTACGAAAGAATTAGGATAAGTGTTATTAAAAAAAAAAAAAAAAAAAAAAAAAAAAAAAAGAATATCTCAAGCAACAATTTCAATGGCACATTACAAGTATTCTAGACGAACAGGCACACAAAAAAGCAATCACTCACTCACATATACGTAGTACATAATTCTAACATTTAAATATAATAACAATTGAGCCTTTAAACTAGGAGACAGTCATCAAATGTTTGAGGAGTAAAACTGGATGGATAAGATTATATTGTTGATATAAAAAGAAAAAGGTATATCAAATTCTATCTACTAACTTTTAAACTCAAAGTGCAACATTTGTTCGGTAATTTTCGTTTTTTACCTCAAGCCAATAGATATTAATAAATGTAGAGTATCATCTTAATTTTAAACATACCGGTTAGAATTGATTCAAGATAAAAAACATTTGCGGTGATAGATATAAGGGCTCCAATAAAACACATCCAAAACACTAATACCAGGAAAAACTAAATTTTACAAAGAGTTCTGTAGGGGAATGTCAGTGCACCCGGGGGAAATGAGAGCAAGCTTTCGTTTGCTGCCATTCCTTCCGTTACTGCAAACCAACTTTGGCTTTTATCTGTTACCGGAGTTTTTTTTTATAGAACTATTTTGTTTGACCGGTTTTATACCCATACATACACACACAAACACACACACACACACACACACACACACACACACACATATATATATATATATATATATATATATATATATATATATATATATATATATATATATATATATATATATATATATATATATATATATATATATATATATATATATATATATATATATATATATATATATATATATACTGTATGTGTATAAACAAACATATACACACTCACAAACACACACGCGCACACACATATACATATATACATACATACACACACACACACACACACACATATATATATATATATATATATATATACACATACATATATATATATATATATATATATATATATATATATATATATATATATATATATATATATATATATATATATATGTATATATACATATCCATATGTATATCTATATATATCTATATATATATATATATATATATATATATATATATATATATATATATATATATATATATATATATATATATATATATATATATAAAAAAATGAGTGTGTGTGTGTTTGTGAGTCTATAAACACGTACATACAGTAAAAGAAAAATCTATCTATCTATCTATCTATCTATATATATACCTGTATATATATATATATATATATATATATATATATATATATATATATATATATATATATATATATATATATATATATACATATACATATACATATACATATACATATACATATACATATACATATATATATATATATATATATATATATATATATATATATATATATATATATATATATATATATATATATACACATATGAGTGCGTGTGTGTGATTCTATAAACACGTACATACAGTAAAAGAAAAAAATATATATATATATATATATATATATATATATATATATATATATATATATATATATATATATATATACATATGAGTGTGTCTGTGTTTGTGAGTCTATAAACATGTACATAGAGTAAAAGAAAAATATATCTATCTATGTATGTATCTATCTATCTATCTATCTATCTATCTATCTATCTATAAATATATAAATATATATATATATATATATATATATATATATATATATATATATATATATATATATATATATATATATATATATTCAGGCAGAACGCTTAAAGGTGTAAAACTTTACTACAAGATCTAATGTAACCAATCAGTTTCCCAAAGTGTAAAAACTAGGTTCTTCACGTAACATAAAAAATAATTTGAAATTTTGTAAAATAGTATTTTGTTCTCAATGATTTCCAAAGCTTCAAAGATTATTTTTTCATACTCATCTTTGTTTTCCCGAACCTTTTAAATTACAAAATTGTTTTTCACGTATTCAAGTTTTTTCAGAAACTCCTTTGTAGTATATTAAACCTTGTCAAATAAAAGGTTTCGGTGGATATATTCGTATAATTTTCTAATTTCAGCTTACAAAACTCCGACAATTCTGGTTAAGAGGACGTCTAAGATGAAAAGATTTATATGGCAGATTTAGAAGACTAAGGCATCTGGAGGGTGATGAAAATTATGGAAGATCTCATTAGCTGAAAATTAAATAAAAGAAATGAATCATTTATTGTAGTAACAGAAATAAAGAAAAATAGATGTATTCATTACAAATAGTGGAAATATTAGACAACATAGCATATTCTGTGTACATACTAAATAGTGCTTCTTCAGAAAAGAGCTGGGTAATATGTGTATATACTAAAAACCTTTTTATTTTCTTCTCCTGGTTTTGTGATAAGGTTAGTTCTATTTGCATCCAGCCCACTCGTTTACTCTTATTTCTCCTATTGCGTTGTATCCATTATAACTCCCCCCCTCAGACGCTGCTGCATTCTTCTGTGCTACCTTCTGCATACTATTTTTTTTTTTTTTTTTCTAGAAATACTTGAACAGAGATTTTCTTCTCCAAACGTCGTAAAGTTGTAACTCTGATTTCTTCAATAAAGTTCCTATAAATAACAAACCACTAAAGAATAAACGTAGGATGCAAATTAAGTTCTTTTTTTATGCTTCGTAATTGAAAAATCCTATGAGAGCTTAATTTTAGATTGTCTAGTTGAGTTGCCATTTACCCACACTGCCTGAAAATAAAGAAATTTATTAGATATGTTCTATTATCTATATCAGTGAATCATTATAATATTCATAAAACGGTAATTGTTTACAAAACACCACGCTCTCCATTTACTCCAAAATAATGTAATCCTGCAGCTCTCATCTTGCACAGTAATTAGGTGGTTATTTAAATTCTGGGAAAGCAATACATGGCACAAGATATTTTGAAGAAGGGGGAAGGTGATATAAAAATATATATATATATATATATATATATATATATATATATATATATATATATATATATATATATATATATATATATATATATATATATATATATATATATATATATATATATATATATATATATATATATATATATATATATATATATATATTATAGCCGTTTCCTCACTAAACTTGAAACCAACACGTCAACATATTCAACCAAACAGAATTTGTGATGACAGCGTACATAAACAGAAGTTCGTGATACCAGCGTAATTGATACACTGTATATTCAAAATATACTCAATTAAAAATGGATTAATTCACTCAAAAGTGTCCATGAAATATGCAGTTTACAAATAGTGACACTTGAGTAATCACTCAATTTTTGATTAAGCCTATTTTGATTATACAGTATATCAAATACTGGCATCACATACTTCTGTTTATTTACGCTGGCATCACGAATTCTGTTTGGTTGACTGATGTTGACATGTCAGTTCCAAGTAGTTTGGTGAGGAAACAGAGCTATTTTCTTTTTATAACCCCTTCCTCAACATATATTGCAAATTATTGCTTTCCCAGAATTTAAATAAACATAATTACTGTGTGCAAGATTGCATTATTTTGGAGTAAATGGAGAGCGTGGTGTTGTTAACAATTAATTACCCAGAGAACTAAAACATTGAACATGAGCTCAAATTGAAAAAAAACTTATGTATGGGGTAACTAACATGATTTGTAAGTAATTTTTTTTTAAACTGTTTAAAATTTCCCCTAGAAAAAGACAAAAAAATCAAAGTAATCAAGTTAACACAAAATCATCTACATTTATCTATATATAGCAGGCAAATTTTACTTATCATAAGACTTCTAAAATCTTTGATCAAAAATGATCTATGATTAAAATGTTCTATACAAAACTGGACTATATCCAAAATGAAAAATCAAATTTGTCAAAAGAACTAGGCAAGATATTCAAAGTAATACAAGAAGGTAGCCAAGCTTAAATCAAATCACAGTAGATTTAAAACTCTATGCAGACGGTACATTCAAAGAAAATCGAAGGATGAATCTTGCTAATGCCATTGTGATAAAACAATATTAAACTATTCTTCCTAACTCCTAAGGCTATCAACTATGGAAATTATTGAAACTCAGGACAATTACTAAACAAATGCTTATTACAATCAGTGAGATCTGTATCAGAGTACTCGCCAACTCGAATCTTAAGCCCTGCCTACACGATCGAGCATGCCCGACGGACAAACAGTGATACCAGGCCACAATAGTTAGTGAAAATGAGGGTTGATGACGTCAGAAGTGGGAAAACTAAAGGCAAGGATCTGGCAATACTATGATGCCAGATCCCTGTCCGTGGTTTTCCCGCTTCTGACGTCATTAACCCTCCTTCTTGCTAACTATTGTGGTCTGGTATTACTGTTTGCCCGTCGGGCATGCTCGATCGCGTGGACAGGGCTTTAGGGCTAACAACCACAATTATATGATTCCCTTCATCCAAAATAAATCCAATTTTTTCCCATATTAACACTTAAAAGACTAAAACTAAAGAAACATCCCCACAAAGACTAACAAATCCATGCTGAGTTTACCTGTACTCAAAAATTCAGACATCGAAATATTACAGACAAGAAAAGCTAATAGCTATAGAAGTGACACATGGAACCTGCCTAAATCAACGATTAAAAATTTGATTAACTACTCTCTTAGCACTATTTATTAAGTCGTTAACTTTAACACCTTATCACTTAAAATACGTACACTTACTCTAACTCCTTTATATATCTAGTTTAACCATCAAAACCACTTTCAGAAGATCAGATAGCAAAATAAATTACGGTAATAATCAGGGATAACTTAAAAGAATATCAATAATAGATGTTACATTAAAAATCAAAATGTAAACTAACTTTGCAACCAAAGTAAAACAAAGTTTGCCTATCTAAATTATGTAACTTAGGACATATAAGATAACTATATAAACCCCTCTGCCCTCGCTTGATTTACCAGTTATCCCCCCAAAAATATTTTTACCTAAATACTTTTGACTGATCAATACATATCAGGTGCGATAGAATACCTACCAAAATCTAATTTAGAATCTGAAAATTACACCGTTGGTTAAGATAATCTTACATTTTGAAGTTTAAAGATATTGTAAATATTAATAGAAAATCGCAGGTAAAAAAATACGGAAACAAAATTTACGCAAAAAACTCAAATCTCTACATTACTACAACAAAATATGTCTGGGTTATAAGGAAGATGAAAACCTATCCAATAAATTCGACTTTAGAATCTTATCAAAGGGATCAAATTCGAAGTTCAGTGCACCGAATGCTACCGAACTAAAGTTCACAGGAAATGTTAAGTACTTCAAAATAGAATATTAAAGATTGATATAAGAATTGTATAAAAGTTTAATTGCTTTGCACGTAAATACTGTAAACCAACATTTTGAACGATTTAATTAAGGTAATTTTTTTTTTCTAAGACTACCCCAAGCAATATCTTTAATAAACTAGATAAAAAACTTTCGTTCGCAACTTATAATCAAGGGTTTAGCCATTAAGAATTCGGCAGATTAAAAGCACGAAGCCGGTTAAAATGGTGCGGCTTAAAGATCTACTTTTTAAATTTGAAAAACAAAAGGACATTGCAGTAACAATTCTCTCACTTTTGGTTTATAGAAATAGAAACAAAACGTCAGGTACTTAATACTGCTTATGAGGTTAACTGACATCTTCCAGCAATTAACAAATCACTGTTATAGCTTCCAGAGATAGCAAAAATTTCATATATAAAACTGCCATTCCATTTTTAAAAAGTCCAAAACAAAATGTGACTCAAAAATCTTGAACACTACAATTATAAAGACAAGCTTACCTCCATATCGCAACCCCACAAAGTGGCGACGATTACTGGAACCACAGGACCAAAATAAAAGATCCAAATGATAAAGAGCAGCTAAATGAAGGTGTGAATAAGTCTGAAGCCCAACACGCACAGAAGTTGCTTCCTGATTTCCTATAGTTTACAGTTCCGTCTTGCCGGCTTTCTTCCAAGTTTCAGCCAATCATAAGTGTACATATCATTTCCAAAAAAAAAAAAAAAAAAAAAAAAAAAGATGAGGAAACGACTCCTGATTAGTGGAGAGACTGAAGGTGCGTTCACACGATCGAACAATGTTCGACGGGTATATTTGCTACCAACTAGCAGTGGAAAGCGAAAAGGCTCGCTGATGACGTCAGAAGCGAGCACCAAATGGTGTACCGGACGCATAATCCTAGTATCGGACACTGTCGGTGTTCCCAGTATTGATACGTCACACACTGTCTGGTGTGGAAGTATACGATGCTGCCAGGCACACGATTAACAGATTGTATCTCATTACTGGCAATTATTGCTTATAATTTTCTGATATATTATCTTTCTCTGAATAATTCTCTTAAATAATTTTAAATTATTTCTCTGGTACCTTCATTTCCAGATCTACCATAATCGAAGGATACCTTCCGCTTGTTGGTAAGCAAGTGAATTTCATTCATACATGTGGAAGAAAGCATGTCCTTTATTATCGTAGACTTAAGCATTTCATTGTTTTTATTATACCATAATTTCCTTCGACAATCATTCTCAGGTTTGCACAAAACGACTCCAAATACTATATTTGTACATAAAAATGGAAAATAGTAAAGCCTTCCTCGAATGTACTTTATTTTGTTATGCATTGAGGAATCCGCTTTTCAACAATGCTCATTAATATTATTAATACGTTAAAAACTCATATATTCCATTCAGTAGGGCCTTGTGTGTCCACCCAGGATTTTTTTTTTCATTATCAAGGATGTTACCTTGAAAAATTAATAGATTAATCAGGTTTTGAAAATAACAAATAAATATAAAATATCTATGGAGAAATTTTGATACAATACTGCCTTTTAAAAAGGTTAAAATATTGAACATTGGGCAAACAATCTGAACCTAATATTATAAAGAAAACAATAAAGATTATTTTTTTTTTTCAAAGGAACTGGGCAAACCTGTTATTACATAACTTAGTTTCTAACCAGTTTTCTACCAGTTCCCTAATCATTTACCCCCCAGCCCCTTATTATCATAATTATTTAATAAGCTAGAACCCTATTTGGAAAAGCAGGATGCTACAAGCCTAAAAATACCAGCAACGAGATCATGCTTGTTTGGACGTTGCCTATATAGAGAAAGGCAGAATAAACTATGAATGAAAAATCATAAAAAAAAAATATGAACCACAATTAAATCAGTAACAACTTTAAATATATCAGTCTACTATAAAATGACACATGTTAACCTGTTCGACATAAACTTATTAACATATATCTAAACTTCTGAATATCCACTGATTAAACCACCAGGCTTTACGAACTGGTCACAACAGGAATAAAACTTCTAGCTACTGTATGTCAAAGAGCCTTATGGAGGAAAAGCCAAAGATGTTTTACTTAGCCTGAGTTACCAACGGACATCACCTTGGAAACGGTGGTAAACACCCTCATCTGGTACCACTGCTCGTTGCCAGGTCCGCTTCCATCGTTTCACCGCTTATGACGTTATCCTGCTTCTCCTTAGATATGGTAACGATTTTGTCCGTTGAACATAGTTCGATAGTGTAACGCACCTTAACAAGGAATCTTCAAGAAAACAGTTGCTTTCAAAAGACGTTACGTCACCACTAACAAAACTAGTGACATCTGTCGGTTAAATAATTAACCATGAAAAACACAATGAAAAAAAAAATCATATATTCAATAGTTAATAAGGAAACTATACGTTATCTTATGGGAAATGTTGATACGTAAAAATGAATACAAAATAATGCTTATTCTATCCATTTTCCCTTGAAAATGCACTATGGAATAAACAGCTTGTTTATCTAAATAGTACATTGGGTGCCATGTACTTAATTGTATTTTAGTCAAAGTATTCCCTTTTGAAGTGAACAACGTATTCCACTAATAATTCTCTGGTGTTCCAAAAGAAATGCTTCAATTTTCGATTGGGAAATAACAACGTTGCCGGATTCCTACGCGCTTATAATTGTGTGCATATTATTATAATATTTGTAGTTTCTAATCTATTCTTCTGTTTTTTTTTTTTTTTTTTTTTTTTGTTTTTTTTTCATGCAAGGCTGCCTTCCCTATATCAAGTCTCCTAGACTTGAGAAGAGTTTTTGGTTCTCAAACTATTTTTACCTTTGATATCTGCCACGTAATAATAATAATAATAATAATAATAATAATAATAATAATAATAATAATATTAATAATAATAATAATAATAAGTTATGGCGAAGAAGAAAATGTTCAGTTGCACGATCATATGAAGTCTCTCTCTCTCTCTCTCTCTCTCTCTCTCTCTCTCTCTCTCTACCCCAAGGTCTTGTGTAAGCTGTGCAATGCTATTAACAAAAAAGCCATATTTATTGTAAAAACGAGACAAAACACAGTTTTTTGTTATTTTCAAGAAGAAGGTAATCATTTGAAGTTAAAAAATATTGAATCAATACTATGATTTTTTATTTTTTTTTATTTCAGAGCTTTTGTTCACTTCTGTCATTTCCTACTGACGGAAACATTATTACAGACAGAATTCAACAGGATCTGGCACTTGGTAGAGCGAATATCTTTGCCCACGCCACATATGTTACCATGGTTATACAAATAAATCTGATATTAATGGCCGTTTAATGACGAAACCTGTCCTATTTGCAAGTTTATTGATCCTGCTGACATTTGAACCCAAACCGTTAAGAAGGGGTAACAGCGTCACTATAATACGTTGTATATCACAAGATAGGCAATTATATTATACACATTTGGCACTAATCTCGTGCAAATCGGTTACAAATTGACCACGATATAGAAAAAAAAAAAAAAAAAATTTTTACCTTTTCATTACCTTTGACATTAACTTTTGACCCGATCACTCCCCACATGTAATTAAATTGTCCATACATTATGGGCAATCATCCCGCTAAATTTCATAAGATTCGGTCAAATAGATTTTGAGTCATGTGAATCACAAACACACAGACAGATATACAAACAAATACATGCACGCGTATCAAACCATGACCTTGGTAACGAAGTTAGAGAAGGTGGAACGGCATCAAGAGGTGTTGTTAGTCTTGCTACAAAACACATACTATCTTTGATTTACATAAATGAACAATAGCTAAACACAAAATCAGATCCTAAGCAATAATTTACTTGAAACGGAAAAAAAATACACGAAGTTACAACTAGTTTTTACAAATGAAAATACTTTTTTCATAAATAGTTTCGAATTTAACCAAAGTGAATTAACACAATCGTTTTAAGAATATTTCACCTTATGAAACTATATCACGTGATTAAAATTACATATTTATAATTTTCATTAACCAAACATTCTGGTAAAGTCTCAATTTTTAGTAGAATGAGGCTAAACCAATTACATTTCTGTTATAATTAATTTGAATGCTGCGATAGCCCTTCGAGTTGACTTAACATGTTCGAAATAAACGAAATTCTATTTGCTTAAAGTATATCATATATCACCTTTTCATATGAAATGAAAATTATTATTGTAATGTACAGCGGAAAAAAAAAAACATTTACGTTTTATATCAAATTTCGAAATAGAATAGGCACTTGGTAGAGTGCATACCATCACCAACGACACATACTAAGATAGGCAATTGAACCATGCACATTTTGGCACTTGTTTCATGGATATCTGAAAGAAAAATATATTTTGGGAGTCACTTCATTTTCGACTAATATCATCTCAGTAGTTATTCCATCTTATGCAGTGGTTTCTATCTAATTTTTAATGAATGCTTCGACTTCAAACACGCTGAAGTATTCGTCAGCTCCAGGGATATCAATCAAATTATTCACTTCATATCTCCTATTCATGACTTCACTAAAGTGTCCATCCAACGTTGCCTTTCTTCATCTTCTGTTGTTATAGCTGATCCCTCTCTCTTTTTATTGGGTAAATGCTGCTTCTCTGCCACAGTAAAGATTTCATCAATAATTCTATGAGCAATTTTAAAACCGCAACCACCCAATGAATTCATTGCTTTGTCAGCCTCGTCGGCTTTCCTGTCTAAATTTTCTCTCCGGGCATTCCATACTTCCTCGAAAACTTTCAACATTAAGTTTCTTTCTGTCTCCTTTGTATAGTATCGTAAGTAACATATGATAGCCATGTTTTTTCTTTGTAACTGCGTGAATCAAAACTTCACTATCAACTGACTGATGTATGTTTTTAATATCACACCATTCTTCATTGATTGTCTGCTCTTTGTCTCCTGAATCGTCCGAGACTGCAAATCAACCCCTACATTCAATTGCAAAGGATTCTCTGTGTTCATCTTCTAGAAGCTTAGTTGTATCAAACCTAGGTACTCCATCTACATTTCAGTTGGGTGCTTTCAGTTTTAATTTGTGTGGTAACGAGAAGCTGGTGACCAATACCAATATCTGCACTTCTACAGCTTCTTACATTTCTCAGAGTCCTCTTTCTCTTTATTAATAGCTATGGGATCTATTTGATTTTTGTAATTGCCAGATTGTGAAGTCCATGTATATTTGTGGATGTCCTTGTGCTGGAAAGGAGTACACCCAATTTCAAGATTGTTTGTTGAACAAAAACTTATAGTGTGTGCCCCATTTTCCTTTGCAACTTCGCCAAGACCCTCAACACCCATCACATTCTCTATAACTTGATTATTCCTTCCAACTATAGCAATGAAGTTACCAATCACAATTTTCACCTATCTCTCCGGGATCTCATCTAGTACACTCTGTACTTCTTCATAGTATTTATCTTCCCTTTCTTCAGGGGAGTCATTTGTTGGTGCATAGGAAACTACAATTCTCATATTGCACTGCTTTGATTTAAACTTTGCAACTAACAATGTATTCTTTTCAGCTCTCCATTCTGTTAATGCCCTTTCTACTCTTGCTGTCATCATCATTCTTACCCTTCCTATTCCAACTCCAACTGTTCTCTCTGAGTAGGTGTAAGGTATATAGGGCCTTGTTCTAAGATTTCTTTACCAATCCCCTTATGAAGTGTTTCAGTTAGGGCTAAGATATCCAAGCAATACTTCATAAATTCATTCTCCACTTTCTGCAATTTCCTAATCTGATTTGGAGATCTAACATTCTATTTGCTAGTTTTCTAATTTTCTTTATTATTCATAAACCAGAAGATTCTTAGCACCCTGTTACGCCCCGGACTGAGAGCCATTCTATCATTTTTGCTTCCCAAAGACTAACTAAATCCATAGAGGATTCATTGGCTAAATTCATCAAAGGATAGCCAGTTCCTTCTGATGCACAGTGTCTATATAACTAAGACAAGTGACCCAAACCGGTCAATACTAATTCCAATAAGATCATTCGACAATCATCAGGGATAAAAGCCGAATGGTCATCTTGTCTATATACTTCTGCATGAGGAAGCGTCACTTTAATAACCATAACCTAAGTACCATTGACTTTATTAGCACAGTAGTATGATGCTGGAATAGTATTTTGTATGAAAATGGTTAAATCCTCTGCAATTTGTGGATACATCGTTTTGTAATTAAAAATTATTTCAACTGTTAATTTGCAATGAAGAATCATTTTTACCTACTTCCTGCATGGCTATTGCATCAAAATTTGTAGACTGAGTATACATATGGAAACCAGTAAATTATTTTAACGATTTATATTCTAATTATGTGTCATTTCAAGAAATACTATTAATTAACTTACTTGCACGATGAAAAAATATACATTTTCAACTCATTCGCTTGACTTTCCATACATTCGGTTATTGAATCAAGAATGTGGGTAAGATCCCCAAGCACATTTTTCGCATAATCTGGTCTATTAGCTGACAAGCCAGCATTCCATGTAACCGGACTTTCGCTGCAATTATCATATACCTCTGCATACTCAGCATTTTGAGTCACCCTCCCATCAAGAGGAACCTTCTTATTTCGTAAATAATCTACTATTCGTGATATCTATGGCCTGTTTAAGTTCTTCGATCTCATAACTAAATTCCGAGATAAAATTATTATATTAAACTTGAGTCTCCTTACGAGATTTGTCTTGACCGAACTTTGTTTCTGTTGGTACATGGTCTTTTTCTAGAAATTTTCGCTAACCACTGGAACTCGAGTATGAATGAAAACAACTATCGTTTCTTAGCTTTTCATTATTTATCATAAATGAACGATCACTTTTGGGCCTTTAGGGACACTCTAGAGCTGGCATTATGAGCACCTCCACAATTACAAAATTTTGGTTCATTCATTTCCCCTTCTATAATTTTGTTACTACACGCCATCAATTCGTTAGATTTACCACAAAATCACAGCAATGCTCATTTAGGTATTTCTAGGCCTTATCACGCCACCCTCAACACTCATAACACATGACGGGGTTGTCTGTGTACATAACACATTTATATCTTAAGCATTTGATAAATGTTCTCTCTATTGGAAGAACTCTTATTTGTGCAAGTAATTGGGATTTAGGAACAGACTCACCATTAAATTCAACTCCCCTGCACTTTGCCCATATAAACTGCTCGTCAACTAATACATCTTCTAGGTCCAAGTAAGTAGGGTAAGTAAAAAAATAATTACCTTTGTACATAAACCATATGGTTCCTCTGGTTTTTTCATTACAATATTTTGAAAGCAACTTTCTGATAGAAAAGGCTACCTCATCCTTCACTGTAATATCTGGGATGTTTCTTCCTTCATTAAAAAGAACCTAAAATTCTGGATGACACTTGGACAACCGAACTGCCCATCAAACCTGACAGTAGAAGCTCAATTATTCATAGGAAAATACAGCCAGGGCGTTTTAGCATGAATAGCATTACCATATTTCAGATGATTCCCATTAGATCATTCACCTAAAATTTCTTTGTTTATCAACAGGCAACACTTTCAGTACACCAGCATTGCTTGTCATTTCAATTTTCGTGCTTTTGAATGTGATAAAGCGTTGCTCGTTATCACTTTTACCAGATTAAGTGTACATTTACTGCCTAGATAACGTTTTTATTTAGCAAAATCACTCCTGTCACAAGAAATTAAAATGTAAAATCAGTGAAATTTATCTTTTAGAAGAAAAAAAAATATTAGTCGATGATTTTCATTTACGAGAACTTCGGAGCTATATTAAACTAGACCATACAATAACTACTTTTATAATCAAGTGTTAACAGTTTCAGTAACCTTACTTTGATATTATATGATCAAAGGAGAAGTAAATTTCTACCTGGACCAGAATCTCAAACATTGCCTAATGTTTTCAAGATTTTTTTTTAATAAGTTTATACAATAGGATGAATAAGATTATGATGATGTGTCTATTTAGAGAAATGGTTATAACTGCTAAGGACAGATCTTGGCTCAATGAGGACATTAGAGGAAATGGGAACAAGACGAAGAAAGTGGAGCCTGTTGAAAACTGAAAATGCATGTAGAGAATCCAAGACCATAAAGTGTAATTTAGTTACAAAATTAGGAGAATAAAATGAAAAAGAGGAAAAAAAATCTAGGAAAAAGCAACTGGCATAAATAAGTTATATCATCTCCTAATTTGTGTAAAGGAAAAACTGGTTAATAAATTTATAAAATCCTTTATATTTATAAAAAAACTATTTTGTATTTATCCTTATATGAAATGTGCTAGAATACAGAATACCAGAAAAATCGTTAGTCAATTAGAATGAATCGAAATATTGGCAGATCACTAGTCAGCATATACAGACAATTGATTATACACTATGTAGACAAATATTGAGCTCTATTACAAATAATCTGCTGGAATTGATAGACGTAACAAGTGTGGCATATTGATATTACTTAATGATTTGATCCTATTGGTATTGAAGATGAAGCTTTGGAATCGATACATTACTAGGTTGACAACCTACTTTATATGAATTGGAAACTCTTGCTAATCATAGTGACCATTAAGCAAAGGAGTATTCCATGCAAGTGTACTAGGTTCAATCTTAATTTGAATACATATTATATATCTATCAAAAGTGCTTCAGAGACAAATTGAAGTGTTAAGAATTGATTTCCCATGTCGTTATTGTAAGTAATGACATATTCCCCGCCACAAAAGTTATAATATACAAGTACTTACAACAGTCCCTTTAGAATCAAATCTTTTCTAGTTTCTGCAGCCACCCGAGCAGCCTTCCTGGATGGTCGGGTACTCACTTCAGGAATTTTGGCAGGATCAGGAGTCTCAACTTCTTGCCATAACTCTAACGGGTACAACTTCACAATGGGACGCATGATCTGGCCATGGGAGGTTTTGAGGGTAGCTACCCTAACTACATTGTCAGACCCCACATGCACCTGAATCACCTGACCCAACCTCCATTTGTTTCTTGGCCCTTCATCATGTACGAGGACGACATCTCCTATTTTGGGCCAAGAATTATGTTGGACTCCAATTCGATGAGTCTCTCTTAACGAAATCAAATATTCATGTTCCCATCTTTTCCAAAGCTGATCACACAATTTGGATATGTAAAGGAATCTCCTTTCTACATTTTCAGGTTTACTATACAATGGGTCTTCAGATACCTCATCCCAATTAATAGTTTCCTTGGGAAAGGATCTTAATTTCCTACCCAAGATCAGATGATTGGGAGTTAGAATCTCCTTCTGATCAAGGTCCCCCTGAGGTGTAGCTTAGTGGCCTGTCATTTATGATGGATTCCAATTCCACCAAAATGCAAGATAATTCATCATAACTGAGAAGAGCTCGACCAATTACCTTCTTCATACAGGTTTTCAATAGTCCGATCAATCTCTCCCAGATTGCACCAAACCAAGGTGCTCTTGCTGGTATAAATTTCCACTTACACTCTATTTTCTCCAGATGGTTTTGAAAAAGGGGGCTCTCTGCCATTGTTCTCAGATATTCAGATGCTGCTACAAAGGTAGTGGCGTTGTCACTCAACATTAGTGAAGGAAAGCCTTTACGGCTGCTAAACTTCCGGAAGGCCATGAGGAATGAGTCAGCGGACTGATTTCTGACTACTTCCAGATGTATACCCCTAGTGATCGGGCATGTGAATAGTATGACATACACCTTCTCTGAATTTTGCTTCCCTTCCTTTATCCATAACGCCCCGGTGTAATCCACCCCAGTAACGCTAAAAGGTTGTTTCCGTTGTACCCGGAATTCCGGCAATGGGGGCATTATATTAGTTTTATATGGTTTTCCTTGAACTTTCTTACAGATCACGCAATGATGTAACACGCTCTTGACCAGTTGTCGCAGCTGTGGTATCCAGAACTCCTGTCTTACACTAGCCACAGTATCGTTCACCCCCATGTGCCCTTGCATCACATGATGTCGTCTTATTAACAACTTACTCAGAACACAACCCTTTGGCAGTAAAGTAGGAAATTTGACTTCTCCAGGCAGTGTTGCATGTTCCAACCTGCCTCTACTTCACATTACATTATTATCCAAAAACAAATTCAACTGGCGAATTAATGTCAATTTTGGGTTTGTTTCCTCCCTTTTCAGGGCTTTATATTCTTCTGGAAAGTACTCTCTCTGCACGAGAACAATTGTTTTGACCTTTCCTTCTTGTAACTCTTCCAGAGTCAAACTACCAGTTTTCCTGTCATTGGTTGCTAGTCTGCAATTCTTTACAAATTGCATTATCCAAGCTATGGTCTTAAAGACCTTGTCAGCTCTGCTGAATCTTTTTCAATCAAGCAGGCGTGTTGCATCTATGTCCCCTACAACATTGACCACAATGTCTTGTTCCCCTTGTATATGTGTACACCCAACCCATGACCTATCAATTGGCAGAGTGTGATTTTTTAACCAAAGGGGTCCCTCCCACCAATAGGAGTCCTTTGCTAACACCTTAGCACTCTTTCCCCGTGTCAACCAATCACTGGGGTTTTCTGACGACGGTACGTAAGACAGAACTGACCCCGGAATCAAAGAGTTAATCTCAATTACTCTGTTTCTCATAAACACAGGCAGAACATTACTGGACACAATCCAGCTAAGGGCCACTTCACTGTCTGACCAGACATATAATTGTTTAAATTCCTTCTCATCAAAGGAGTCAATAATAAATTTTGTCATTCTTGCTCCTAGCAACAATGCCATTAGTTCCAATTTCGGAATTGTCAATTCCTTAATAGGCGCCACTCGGCCCTTTGCTAAAATTATATTAGAGCTTTCACCATTTGCTCTACAGGCCACACAACCATATGAAGTTTCGCTAGCATCGCAGAATATGTGCAAGGTATCACCAGTTCCTAGGCTAGCACTCCTAGGAAAGGATATTTCAAAACACTTCTCAAACTCCTTGCGTATTTCACTCCATTCCTCTTGTAGCGGGTTGGCGAGTTGTTCGTCCCAATCCAGATGTTCCTTCCACAATTTCTGCAAAAATATCCTTGCTTTCATAGTAACAGGGAGAAGCAATCCCAATGGATCGTATATTTGGGCAACGGTACTGAGAATCTCTCTTTTTGTTTGACTCGATCTATTAATATGAGTTGGATTGATAGTTAAAACGTCTTTAGTTATATCCCAATTCAATCCCAATACTTTATGAATTTGGTTTTGTTTGGCTTCAATTTGATTAGCAGCAGCAATAGTTTGTATAGACTCGCTATTGCTAACCCACTCCTTCAAATATAAGTGAGGCTGAGCAAATATTTTGTTGGCATTAAAATATAAATCCATCAACTCGGATTCACCATTAGCCGTAAATTGCAAATTATCTACGTACAAACCTTTCTTCAGTCTTTCCACTACATCCACTGTCTTGGACCGGGGTAACCACGAGACCACAGTGGACAAGTGATGCTTGATGGTTGCATTTAGCAGAAAAGGTGAGCATGTAGCTCCAAATAATACTACTCCAAATATGTACACTATTAATTTACTATTGGGATCTGTTTGATTTTCCAACCATAAAAAACGCGTATAATTGCGATCTTCTTCACATAACTGTACCATTAAAAATGCCTTCTCAATATCACTAATGCAAGCAAAGGTGTTAGTTCTAAATTGCAGCAGGACTCTGAGTAGATCAGCCGTTACGTGTGGTCCAGTCCATAGACAATCATTCAGGCTTAATTCATTTTTACCTTTTTTTGATGAGCAATCAAACACTATTCTTATTGGAGTAGTGGCACTGTCTTTAAGCACTCCATGGTGTGCTAAGTAATGACAATCCACATCAGATTTATTATAGATTACCCTTTCAATGAATCCTCTATCTTCTTGCTCTTGGAAGATTTTCTGATAGTGATCCAAATAATCCACATCCTTCTGAAACTTGATGCTCTGCTGTCGAAGTCTACTCATGGCTAAACCAAAATTTGTCTTCAATCTGAATCTATTGGTTCTCCACGGCAACACCACAACATACTGTTTATCAATTTCAGAATAGGTTATAGTGCTCTCAAAGTCCTTTAAGACCCTCTGGTCTTGTTCTCGCAACTCACTGCAATCTATTCCCAGTCTATCCAAACTCCACAATGCGTCCGGATCAGTCTTGGGATTTTTATTACGTGTAGCTTCAATTCCTTCAGTTTGTACAGCTAGCTTTAAAATTGTCACCTGAGTTTCCCTAGTGGGGGGAGCACTACATGTGCCTGTCACTACATAACCAAATATGTTCGACAACAATATTAAATTTCTAACCCTTTTGAACCCTGGATGCAAAATATTATAAACATTATCAACCCCTACCAACAATTCAATAGTTGATTGATTCTCAACAGGCAAATCAAAATCTTTATCAGCCAAGCTGATCTTAGTTTTACATAAAGACTTTAAGCTTCTCTTAACGTCGAATTTCTTCGCATATTCTGGCATCTCATCCACCACTATGCAGTCCATTATTATCAACTCGCCTTTATGTGGTATGGCGACACTTATCAACTCGTATTCATGAACAGGTTTACTAGCTAGATAACCTCTCACGGCAATCTTTTCAACTCATTTGGACCTATATTGCAGTCTCTCTAGAGCCGATCTTTTAATAAATGTCCTCTCGGCACAAGTATCCAACAGCCCTCTAAGTCGTACCATTCGACCTTTCTTCCCTTTCAGAGGAATTGTTGCTGTTGGTAATATGGATTGCTTATCTGATTTATTTGGTTTCTCCTGTTCATTTACTGATAGTGTTCCCACTTGTACACCACTATGTTTTTTCTTGCTTTGCTTTGCTGTTTGGACCCTATCACATAAGATGCGATGATGTCTCAAATTACAACCATTATTGCAACTTGATTTGTCACAATCCACACTAAAATGCTTCTTAGAAGCCCACACAAAACATAACTGCAAAGCTCTGATACGATTCAACCTTTCATCTCTGGTTGCGTAAGTTTTGCACTGAGTCCACTAATGTTCTTTATCACAAAGAGCACATCTTGTGGATTGCTGATGACTGGACTTATTCACATTTCCCTTGGTTTTCGGTCTAACAGCTTGGGATTGATTTATCGTGAATGCAGATATTGACGACAGAGCTTCAGTTTTATTTACATCAGTTGAAACAAAAGATCTGTGATTGCGAATCTCCTCTTCTAGGTATTTCCTAAAGGTGTCTGATACCAACTAATCGTCTCCACACCTACGCTTCACAGTTTCACTCACGCTTTGAGGCAATTTGGTATAGAGCAAGATAACATAAAGTTCATTTAATTCCAGCCTTTCACTTTCCAGCGATCTTATTGAGCATTCAAAATTAGCTCTGAACGTTTGCAATGATTCTGAATTGGCTGCAGGAGACTGCATTTCTAGCAATCTTCTCACCAGATCATGCTTAATTTCATCTCTCTTTCCATAAGTGGATAGGAGAAGAGCTACAGCTTCTGCATAATTGGCGGCCTCAAATTTAAATCCCGAGATTAATTTCGAAGCTTATCCTGTGAGCGCACTTCGTAAATATGAAAACTTCTGAATTGGTTCCAAGTCTTTCCGCTGGTGTACTGACACCTCGTATAGTTCCCAGAAGGAATTCCATTCTAATATATCTCCAGAGTAATATGGAAGATCCAGTTTGGGTAATCTAATACTGGCTGTGGGTAGTGGCGGTGGTTGCGTTAGAGGATTTAGTAACTTCAAATTGTTAGTAATAGAGCTATTGAGTTTGCCGATATGTGTACGGACGTCTCTTGCATATTCAGCTTGATTTATCATTTCATCAGACATTTCTTCTTCTTTAACTAAATCCAAAATTTGTTCATCCAAAGCAAGAACTTTGTTCAAATTATCTAAAATAGAATCCCTAAGGGAAGTTATAGCATCAATATCTGTTGAATCGATCACTTCGGTCATCTTCCCAATAAAACGTGTGATAACGGATTTATAACTGCCACGTCTACGCTTCAACGACTCCATTGTGACAAGACCAAACTCAAACAATACAAATACAATATACTCAAATTTTCAATAAATAATAAATATGCATCCGACTATAATAACTGGGTTCAAAAGTTTTAAATTAGCAAATTTTCACAAAGGTGACTCATCACCCAATAATTTTCACGCAAATTAAACAATGAAAAGGAGAAATTTTATACGTGCATAGTGGAGTGTGCAGGCCCTGTCTCATACTTAACCCAGCCCTAAATCTGAAGGGGAAGGACCACGATCCTACCCACCTTCTACCACCCTTTACTTTTCACATATTTGTTTGACTAAATGCAAATGCATTGAGCCAACGCCTTGTAGCTTTTATGATTGAAATTAATTCCATCTCTGGCTACATCACCCTCTGATAATAAGGTAGGGATCACCCTAGTTCTTGTATCTCGTTTTAACTTCCTGTTTAAACAGTTTCTTCTCTTTTGATAGTTTTCGGCAGAGGTTCTAGACGGTGTTTTACGTATTTCTATTAACATAAAAACTTCTGAATTATTGATTGTATGTAGACTCTCTACCAATCCTAGAATATTTTTGTGAACACTATTCACCAGGTTAGGGTTATCTCCTGGTACATCTAAGTCATTGCTACCTATGAACAAGATAGTGATACTAGGCCCATAGGTAGTAAGTTCCGTTATCAAGCCAGGTGTCATAAGGTTGGTTGTAACAGCCCCTGGTCTACCAAATGTCCTATATTCTAAGGGTTCAAATAATGGCGATCTACCACAAAAAAAAAAAAAAAAATTCCATGTGGGTGACATGAGAATGTCCCACAACAGCTACTTTACGTTTCATTATTAAATTGTTAAACGAGAGATATTCTAACAAGAGAAAATTTACATTAATTCAAAGTAAAGGAAAATCACATAACCAAATTTAAGACTTAAGGCAAGCAGAACAAGGCCTTACTAATTTAATCAAACTTCATATTAGAAACCATTTTAATCAAGCCTGAAATGCCTCTAACCTACAAATAGCACGAAAAAAAAAAAAACTATTTATGCGCAAAAACAAAAGAATTCAACAAGGTTAGGGAGGGTAGGCATTAACAGCAAAACTTCATTAGCAGGAAAACCCTGCCTAAATGTCCAATATAATCACCTACGGTATTAATCGTACATGTGACTAAACTAAAATATTATTATATGACCGGCTTTCAAACTTTAGAAATTATCCAAAAATCTCACAAATCCTGGTCACGGCACCAAATATCGTTACTTATTATGGTCAAACAAGCAACAACATATGACTTCAGTCATTCACGAAATTACTAATTACCAGACTCTTTAAGAGAACTCAAGACCCTTTACTTACTTTTACTTTTTACTTTTAGGTGTTTATTTCTCGCCCTCCATCAAACACTAAAGGTCTTATCAGGCGGGCCTTGGTGTGTGAAAAAATCATTCCTCTCCAGTTAATATTTTGCTCTGTATCGTTATCAGTTATTTCGCTAGCATTTGTATTCAGGCTTAATAGTTTTCAGGTCACTATTATAACACTTTCTAAAAAGATAAGTCTTCAGGTTTTTCTTGAAAGCTGCCACATTATTGCTATTCTTGACATCGAGTGGAAGGTCGTTAAAGAGTCTCGGTGCCGCATAAGTGAACGTTCTTCCTCCTATTGCATGATTCACACTAATTTCGAATAGTCTATGTGGGTCATCTGCATGTCTAACTCTTACAGCGGTGCTGGTAGCTTCAGGGTAGGGGACCAGGCAATCACGAAGATATTTAGGCTCATCACTTATAAGTGCTTTGTGAGTCAACAAGCAAATTTTAAATTCAATTCTAGCCTTAACAGGTAACCAATGTAGATCGATCAGTGCAGGAGTTATTCTCTCCCGAAATTTAATGCCTTTTATTAGTCTAGCCGCCCGGTTTTGCACATTTTGAAGCTTTCTTAGTAGTGTATTGGGCAATTTGTAGTACAGAGAGTTGCAATAATCAAGCCTTGATATTACATGACTCATCGCTAAAATTTTTGTACTGCCCTGTTAAATATTTTCTAATAAATGCTATGTTTCTCAGGTGATAGTTACACACTTTCACTGTGTTCACAATTTGGTCCTTCATTGACAAATTACAGTCTATCAGTACACCCAAATTTTTCACAACAGGCACAATCCCAACATCAGCATCACCAATTTCTGTACTTTGAATTAACTGGTAATTCTTCAAAGCCACCTTTGTGCCAAAGAACATACATTCTGTTTTATCATCGTTTAATTTGAGCTTTTTCCTCTGCATCCATGTTTTTATTTCAGTCATTATCTCATCAATTTTCTTCTCTGTATCTTGTGTTGCTGAAATTGAGAGGTAAAACTGAGTATCATCTGCATATAGTTTAAAACCCACTTTTTGTTTTTTCAAGATGTGTGATAGCTCGATAGTATATATGTTAAACAAGATAGGGCCCAGGACACTACCCTGTGGTACACCCTTCGTAAGAATTCTCTCATTGGATCGGTTTCCAGAAACTTCTACAATAGTCTTCCTGTTCACTAAGTAACTTCGCAAAAATTTCAGTGCTTCCTGAAACACTCCAATAGACTCCAAGTCGTCAAGTAAGTACTCGTGCACAACAGTGTCAAAAGCAGCACTAAGATCTAACATAATTAAAATTCCATACTTTCCCCCATCAAGAAGACCTATCATTTCATTCATTATTGAGCACAAAGTAGTTTCTGTAGAATGATTAGCTCTGTAGGCCAATTGATTTTCTGGGAATACCTCTAACTCGTCAATATGCGCCCATAATTGCTCACTAATGACTTTTTCAATAAGCTTTGACATGTAGGATAAATTTGAAATGGGCCTATATGAATTTAGCTCGTTTACATCACCTTTCCCTTTGTAAATTGGTTTGATCAACGCAGTTTTTTCACAGCTAGGAAAACAGGATTGTGATATACTTAGGTTAATTATGTTCAGGTAAATATTATATACGACTTGTTTATTTGGAGCTTCACTTATAGAACTGTTTAGGAAAGGGTCGTTTCCACAATATGTATTCTTCATCTCTCTCATAACCTTTAACAAGTCGCACATATTTATTTCCTTAAATTTTATTAACTTCTTTCCCTCCTTCACTGGCATACCTGACTGTCCTCCCAAGTGATTTTGGGGGAAGCCTCTATAGATTTTATCAATTTTTTCACTAAAGAATATAGCAAAACTCTCTGCACAAACATTGTCAGGCAAGACATATTTCTTCTTTAATCCCATCAAATCATCAAGGTTTTTGTGAAAGTCCTTCATGTTATTGGTTTTTTTACATTCGCCGTTGTAGAATTTTCTTTTTGTTTTTTCTAACAGGATGTTATAGTCATTTCTGGCCTTATTATATAGATTTCTGGCTTGTAAGGATTTGGCTCTTTTCCATCTACCTTCCATCTTACGTCTGTGTCTTTTTGCCTTTAATAGCTCACTAGTATACCATCTAACATTTTCGCGTATCACTATTTGTTTGTTCTTTATGGGACACATGGTATCGTACATTTTTCCAAAATTGTCGTTGTATTTCTTGGTATAGCACCCAACACATTCTATGTCTACCATATGTTCACATTGTGTGTTCACACAAGACATTTGCGCCACACTAGCTTCAATAAAGTTCTCAGCATCAAAATTTTCTCGTTCCCTATATGTGATCCATTTTTTCAATACTCTGGTGCAATTTATATTAACATTAAAGGTGATGAGTTTGTGTGTTTTTGAGATCTCAAAGTCTGGTTCCACTTCAAGGTTTTTTATTAGGTCTGAGTCTTTTCCACATATGACCAAGTCGAGTGTATGACCACCTACTGACGTTGATACCAAAACACTGTTTATTAAATTAAACATCTCAAATACTTCCTTGAGTTCTTTAGCCTTATCATCATTTTCATCATCTACCCAACAGTTGAAGTCTCCACCAATTAATGTATTTTTAATATCGTCCACCATACCCACAAGAATACTAAATTCTTCAATGAATTTAGTCATATTACTCGCTGGTGGTCTATATAATGATATTATATTCAATACCTTATTGTTTCTTGTCAGTTTTAAACAGATATATTCAAACGTTTCAAATACTATTTCATTCATGATAGAAACCCTAGAGAAAGTTTTCGACACAAAGACACCCACTCCTCCTCCAGTTTTGTCCTTCCTTGGTACGTGGTAGAAATCATGAGTACACGGCGTCATCTCCTGAATCTTTGAGTTATCACTAATATTTCCGTGCAACCAAGTTTCCGTTAATAAGCATAAATCTAATTCCATTTCGTTAATAAGATTTCTAATCTTCATGGTTTTATTCCCCACTGATTGAATATTTATCAGACCACACTTAACCAATGGGCTAGACTCCATGATCGGTTCTATTTTTTATCCTGGTATGCTCCTCCTTGTATACTTTACAGTTATCGTCATATGTCTTATGATTCGTATCATTGTAATTCCTCACTGTGCAGTTATGACACTTTAACGTATTTACAGTACAATCCGTGGTTCGATGATCCTGGCTACACTTGGAACATACCTGAGTCTTGCTACAATTTTCAGCAGTATGACCAAATTCCTAGCATTTATAACACTGAAATACATTGTAGGAATCATAGATTTTACAGCATCCTCCAAGCGTGGTATATACTCTCTCATCTCTTTTACGGAAGACTTTCCTGATAGTTGGACTACACTTTATAATGACGTGTAATTTACCGCTTTGTCTTGATTTAAACTTCCTGATCAATTTAAAGTCTTCTTCATTTTCACATATATCATTCAACCATTCATTCTTCTCCATTATACTGGCAATTATATCTTCATTTTCATCAATATTGCAGACCTTGATCTTCGGTTTAAGTAGATCCTTTTTATCTACTTCTACCTTAATGCCCTTCTTTACCTCTTCTAAGTCATTTTTAGCCTTTTCTAACCCAGTTTTATTCTCTACATTAGGAATTCATTGCGCTGTGTTACAAAGATAAATGGTCATACCATATTCTATTGAGCTTTTGCCCCAATTATTACTTACTTTGTTTCATATGAAGTTCTTACCGAGTTCGGATTACACATAGGCACGGGTGAACCACGATACCACATATAAATATTTGATTTTACCCAGTCACGGAATCCCACGCACAGATATGCATATCCCTAGCGAATTATCCCATCCAAGGTAACTAAATATTATATGTTACTCATCCAAACTTCGGTTGATTAATTCATCCACTTCATTAAATGCTGGGAAGGAACGGCTCCGTTAATCAAATGAAATTCTCTTCATCCTGATTAAGTCCACTGAAGAACACACTACAAGCGTTGACAAGTGACAGGTAGCAACTGTTCGCCGTTAACTCTGTTGCCTTCGTCGTAAACATAATGCATTCGTTCTCTCTCCCAAAGTCATGACTTCCGCTTCATTCGCTCACAACAAAAGAAAACAACAAACGAACGAAACCAACTATTCAACGCAAACGAACGAAACCAACTATTCAACGCAAACTGAACGAAACTATTCAAACAACCTACATCGCATTGTTAACCACTAATGCAACTATTCACAAGACAATATTCCTTGGTAACAATGCTAGTTACAATTAAATATAAACAAAACCTTCATTTGTACAGAAACCTGCACATTTCCACTTAACGCAATGTAATATAAAAGAACATTTTCTATATACAATATGAACATAGATATTCAATAACAATTGATTTCCCATGTCGTTATTGTAAGTAATGACAATGGGTGACAATCCCGCGTAGATGTCATAAGATTAAATGGCTGAACCATCAAAGTGCCCTTAACAATTGAGGCACTGGATGGGCACCAGATTGAACTAATTACTCTGTCCAGCATCTGGCCTAAGCCATACCTTCACCTGCCTGAGCCTAACGTCTGCCTTGGAATGTTTGATCTGGTAACAGTTTCTATGAATGAATTAAGGGCAAATCCGAGAGCCCACCCTACATTTCCCGCATGTTAAGGCCTCAGGTGATAAAGGTTTTACGAAACTTTAAATTATCTGCTTCAGTAAGTAGTATTTAACAATCAACATGTTATATACTGCGCAATACAAGATTAGTATTGAAATACTCAAGCCCGAATAGTGTTGTCAGATCAATGACTGGTTTTCTCCAGTGCTGATAACCCCCATTATCACCAACTAGTGTTGTCTGGCATCACCATTTGACATTCTAGTATACTATGTAAACTGGGCAAAAAATTTTAGGACAAAAATCCTAGGTTCTGTATGGCACAGGGTAAGCATGTGTATGGATTAGGAAATTAAAAGTAATTCTATCAAGCTGCCCCTCAGACCTAACATTGCTGTATTCTTAAGGCACTGCAGTCACGTACCCTTTCTAATAATTTAAGTTTCTGAAGTCACTCTTTACCAAGAGACACCATACTTTCAATTCCAGTTAATGTACAGGATGAGAGATTTTTTTTATATAGGTTATTCTCATAAGCAATCTTACAGTATCTTTTTGCCAAATCAAATGACTCTACATATAGTGTCCACAGTGGGCTAATTTAACAAAACTGCAATTACCACCTATGTCATTTGTTTCCGAAGTTAGCTTTAATACGCTGAGGTTATGTCATTGCAATATTTTTGAAAGTATTTTCTTAAAATTAAAGTAGCAACACTAAACCTTTTTATTGTGACAAATGAACCCCAGTACAATTAACCAGAAGGCCTTAGAGTAGTTTTATAAAACTTTAAATAGTTACTTGGCCTACTAAACCTTTTAAATCTTATTTTCAAATTTCACAGTACCTTATAGCCATGAAAGTTTGTACAATCAGCACCTAATGTGCTATTTATAGCTCATCTGTCAAATAACTGATACAGCAGACCACAAAGAGTATTGTAAACAGAAGGGATTCAAATCTAACTGCTTCAATAAACAAGTACAATCCAGCATTTTAACAAATGGTAAAAGCAGGAATAGGATAGGTACTCCTATCTATAGAGGAACTCCTATCTAGAGGAACTTAAAAGGGTTAAAATTTTAATAAGTTATGTAACTTTGGTTTGTAAATTTGATTACTATTCCTTTGTTCAGTAGCAGTTAATAAAATAAAGTTATCATAATTCAGCCAAATAAAAGTAGTTATGACTTTACAGTAAAAGGATTATAGGCATTAGTATGTATTAAAGGAAAATTCTCGACAGAAAAAATCTAAATTGTTAATAAAAAAAGGTTTTATAACTTGAAACAGGAAAAGCATAAACACTGATAGTATTAAAGATTTATTTGATACCCTCCCAATTCAATAAAAGCAATTATGGTATTCTGAAAAATGTTTAATGGGTGTATTAATGATAAAACACCAATGATCGAAGGTTTAAAAGAAAAAAATTGAAAACTTGACTGAAAACTTCATAGCCACATGTTATAGTATCCTAATACTGTATTCAGCGACTTTATAATTAGTAGTGATAAGAGTCATTAATAAAAAACTACTAGATTCATACAATTTAGAATTCAGATATCCTTTAGCATTAAGAAAATATGGTTACTAACAGTAACCGCCCACTAGTTTAGACAATTTGATCTGCTGGAAAAAAAAGTACACTTTACAATATGCATGATAAAGTAGCCATATAATTGAATATTGAATTTTGTCCTATCTTTAACCAGCTTTAAGTTGTCCCCTCAATTGTTAATCATCACTGAATATATCTTAGTACATTAACAAAGATTGGCCAATATCGATTCAAGGCATTAACAGTTTACTTTCAGACATGTAATAAAAAATATAGCATTGCAAAGCAAAAATATGGTTCACCACTAATCAAATATTTATAAAATTCCTATTCCTACACAAGCGAGAATTATCTTGAAGATTTTTTTTCTTCAAAGCAATAATGGGACATGCCTAAAAGCTAAAAAAAATGGTTATCCATGACAAAATCTACGATACAAATGTACACAAAACAATGGACAGAATAGGGACAACCATGAATATCAAGAATACTTCATCTGTTAAATGTAACGCCAATGTGATGCTGGTTCACCAATTGTAAACCAACTGTCCTGGCCATAAGCCTCCATGGGGGTACTTCTTGTTTAATATGAGCATTTGAGGGCTGCCCCTAGAGTGCTCCAAGCCAACGATTTTCTGCAGAGCTCCTGCACGGAATATAATTTCTTCTGGTCAATTGCCATGACAAGTTGAGGTCAGCTGTGACAAGGTGATTAAACTGGGTAGACATGGCCAGCTTGATTCCTCTAGTCTCCAAGCCGGCTAGATCCACCAAGTTCTGGATCCCTTTGCAAGAAAATCCTTTTTTACCGAAAGCCTATGCTTGAAGACAGTGTGTGACCTGAAGAATCTGATGTTAGTTGCCTCCACTGCTGTTTCCTTAATTCTTCAGACATTTATGACATTCTGTTCTTGTCCTGAAACAAAATTTGAGAAGTTACAGAATTGGGAGAATAAGAGAGTATATCATTTGAGCTTAATTTCTTGCAAGATCAGAAGAACTTCTGTTTGCAGCATCATTCCTTCCAGTTGCTAGTCGTCATGGAAGCCGTCCATGGCGAGTTTTACCAGCAGGCAAAGATCCACAGATCCACAGGTAGTGTTTGTCTACTTAACTTCCTAAGCCAGGATATCTTATCTAAGTATTGCAGAATTCATCTTACTACGCAGATTACTCCCAAAACTTTCTTAGGAGGCCCAACGCCAGCTTGTTTTCCCATCTGTAAATCAAAGTATCAAAATTAGATAAAATGTTATTTGCATATGGTACAACGGAATCTATGACACTTATTCGGCCGTATCAAGTTTTCTAGAAGCCAATAATCTTAAGGAATTTATGATTTGATACAAATTTCCTCCTATGGTTTGGTCTTGAGAATAAACCTTTAATAGCATGTAAATTCTATGCTGATAAGTTATATAATAACAATCTTAGTCTCATTCTAACTTTTTTGAAATATTAAGCATAAAAGGGAATTTTCATGCTTAGATCAATACTTTGATATAACTAGCCCTGATTCCCAATATCCCACACAAGTTTTTATCACATGGGCAACCATGATAATTACTCTGTATTGTCATTGTTAATTATGACAGGTGGAATAAGAGTTCTTGCAATTTCATTGTTAGTTGGCCTAAGCACCAACCGCCCGTTGAGATACTACCGCTAGAGAGTTATGGTGTCCTTTGACTGGCCAGACAGTACTACATAGGACCCTTCTCTCTGGTTACGGTTCTTTCCCTTTGCCTACACACACCGAATAGTCTGGCCTATTCTTTACAGATTCTCCTGTCCTCATAAACCTGACAACACTGAGATTGCCAAACAATTCTTCTTCGCCCAAGGGGTTAACTACTGCACTGTAATTGTTCAGTGGCTACTTTCCTCTTGGTAAGGGTAGAAGAGACTCTTCAGCTATGGTAAGCAGCTCTTCTAGGAGAAGGGCACTCCAAAATCAAACCATTGTTCTCTAGTCATAGGTAGTCCCATAACCTCTGTCCCATGGCCTTCCACTGTCTTGGGTTAGAGTTCTCTTGCTTGAGGGTACACTTAGGCCCACTTTTATCTAGTTTCTCTTCCTCTTGTTTTGTTGAAGTTTTTATAGTTTTTATAGGAAATATATATTTTGATGTTACTATACATAATATATTTTATTTATCTTTGTTTTGTTTCCTCACTGGACTATTTTCCCTGTTGAGGCCCTGGGCTTATAGCATACTGCTTCCCCAACTAGGGTTGTAGCTCAGCATTTAATAATGATAATAGTTATGATACCAGAAGTGGGGAAGGCCAGGTGTAATCAAATTATCGAGGCACTATAATAACTAAGAGTTCCTTATTGATAGACAACCTTATGTAGCCTATTATCCCCATTGATAAAGGAAACTGGAATAATTTCCCTTTTAAAATAGGATGCAAGATTGCTTTAAGTAAGAACATGCTGAACTTTGATGATTCATTACCTATACATAACAGACTGCAATTAATGTGGCAAAATTTAAGGTTAATCTAGACCTTGATCCACTGAACAGTCACTGACTGAAAGAGAACAGACTCAAATCATCTGAAATTTTGCAGTCTATAGCATTAAACCAACAAGCAGGCATGAGGTGCCAAAAGAAAAGGGAGGTCAAATTAAACACCATCAGAGATGTGCTGAAAGACTGCCGAAGGAAAACAAACTCAGCTCTTGACATACAAAAAGACTGCTGCTAGCCATCTATCTACCTCTTATAGGAAGGACAGAGGCAGGAGACTTTAAAAAGCACCTATAGGAAAACAGACTACTAGACCAGAGCAAACTTCCAGTGCTAGAGGTAAAGATTAGAAACTTTCCAACAGAAAATGTGCCTCTATACAAGATCTGTATTATACCAGTTAATCCGAATATCTGATTTTACTATTCTTGCGAAAAAAAAGTATTCTTCCGCAAATTAGCGGCTACAGAACTATTCAGTGATTAATAGCTTTCCTTGTTAACCCAAGGATTATTACAATGCAACGATTTTCTCCTGATGGAACTTACTTTCTCGTAGCACCAAGTATAATTCTAAGCTATCTGGCTTTGTTTTTGGTGAAGGATTATGGATACGGTACTCCGTAAGACGAACTGCGTAGTTAATATATTAAGCAATAAACTGCTGATTCTAGATTCATCCAGTCTTAAATAGTTATAAAGTTTACTTGTGGATGGAATTTCTACGTGTAATCTTAGTTTAACTTCTGGTTATTGGAAGAAAGCATGAATTAAAAATTGAGCTCGGTAGTGAATAAGTTTATATTAACATGAGTGCTACCAAAAGTGTATTGTCCCAAAGAAATTCCTGTCCCAGTATTGTTAAACCAGAACACTTACCCACTGGGATTATGCAAGTAGCAAAACACTTCTTGGTAGAACATTGAAGCAATGAGAAAGGTTATTAGCGAGTTATGGCAGAGCAAAAGCCAGTAAGACATTGGTAAGATCAAAGAAAAATTTAAAATTTAAAGCTTTTCTGCAGTTGTTGCTTTCAACAAATTTGACCTTTATATCAACCACAAATAAGATTTTTCTGTTATCCAACGCCTTTCATAACAGGTAGGAACCTAGGACTTCGGGTGGGCGAGGAAGAAATAAGTAATTAACACTGATCTGCAAAAGCCCACAATGCCTATCCCCTACCTAAACTAGTAGTTGCCTATTCCCTACCTAAACTAGTAGTTGCCTATCCCCTACCTAAACTAGTAGTTGCCTATCCCCTACCTAAACTAGTAGTTGCCTATCCCCTACTTAAACTAGTAGTTCCAAGGTAACAAAGTCACAAAGACACCCAGGACCCTTCGCAAGTCAGCTTGCCAAATTAAAATCACCCAGCAACACCCTTCCAAGGTACCTATATCATCCCTGCCACATTTTTTCATATTAATTAAAATCATATAATATTACTGTCATGTTGAGACTAATGCTCCGATTAAAAGGGCAAATACATTTGCTATGAACAATTACATGCTTTGTAATATTAACAATCTTGCTACCACAATCTATATTGACTTTGTTCAAAGATAGTTTATCAGATGGAACAGCAAATACATTTGATATATAAAAGTGCTTGCTTTGAAATAATCATTGTACCCACAGCTATTAAATTGCCTTTATTCCAAGATAGTTTAGGAATTCTCAACGACGGAATTTCTGAAAATACTAAATTAATGCCGATAGTTCTTAATCTTATAATTACCAACTCCAATTAAGATGGGTACTCAAAACAATGCAGATAAATCGCAGTCTACGAGTTTTAAACGGCGCTAGAGGAGTTACAAATGGTAAAAAGTTGCTGTAGCAACCATGCAACTCTTTAGTTTTAATAAGTAATTATAAGACAAGCTTTCACGAGAACTATAGAAGGCGGTGGATAGGGCTTTCAAGAAGATGAAAACTAAGAATTTCAATAAAGTGGACTACAACGAAACTATACAAGCAGTTAAAAGCCAACCTTTGGATTAACAGCAAATCAAATCTTTCGTCGCAGCAGAGGACAGTCAAAATAGGAACAATAGAAGCCCAAATCTTCCTAAGGGAAACCATACACTTGCATCCTTTCACCTAAAAAGAGGGCCTGCACAATCTGAACGGTCACCTAGAATTACTTATTACTTAGAAAAAAATAAGATAAAAAAGTATCCCCCTAACCATTAAACAATAAATGCTGAACCAATCCTCAGTAATAACAGTCAGCCTTTAAATAAAGTACTACTATTTGATCCGCACTACCACTCGTCATACCATTTGGCACCAACCCAAGTTGACAACTTCTAAAAATGTTTAGCATACTTGCCATTAACATGAGGTTTCCACCTTCAATAAACACATCACACACGAACACGTATATATCTTGATAAAGACTAATACACAGTTTAAATTCAACGTCTTCAATCTTTCCATAGACACTTCAACATTTAACTGAACACGCCTCAAAGCATGTCTTCCGTCTTGCCTTCGCCCCTGATGTAAAAAGGATGACCAAACAACGAAGCAGCCGTCCGTAGTTGAGTGTCTGCTTTGGTATCCTTGTATAAGTAGTGGTGCCATCTATATTCAAACATCAAAACCACTCATCTCTGATGACCTGTGACAAATTTTCATAAAACCTTACATTGCAAGTAATAAGACAAGTTTAGTCACTGTGTAGATAAAATATGCAACAATCATAATCGAATATACTTTAAAAAGAGAAAAAAAGAGCTATTGGTCCAGCTCTTTCTTTGAATTTATTTCAAAAGATTATAAAATTGGCAAGTCTTCTAAGACTGATTGTAACTTGTCTTGGTTTTAGAGGGTTATTTCGAATCCAGCGAATTCAGCTGTGTCTTCTGCAAAACGAAATTTGTCAGGGTTGAGTGTTATGCCGTGTCTTCCACATATGTCGAGCCATTGTACAGCTTGGAAAAAACTCTCCTCTATTGAGTCAGACCAAAGAAGAACATCGTCGACACATTTAGTTTTGTTGGGTATCTCGGCAACTATTTCATCATACCGTCGAGTATATCCGTCGCCAGAAGCAATATACCCTTGAGGGGCTGTTTTATAACGATAGCGTCCCCAAGGAGTGATAAACGTAGTTAAGTGACGTTCAGATTCCTGAATCGGTACACTGTGGTATCCGTTCCAGGCATCAAAGATGGTTTTCTTTTTTCAAGTATCAGATAAGTTGTCATACAGATGGTGGTCCAAAGCCAATGTCTTGTTGGTGTGTCGTTTAGAGATTGATGATACGCTGCACAAGGTGTTGAACACCGTATTCTCGTAGTCATTGGCATTGTGAGCACTGGGTTTCACTTTTGGTATGCCCTTACTACGGCAAACACACTCGAAGTGATTTTCTCGGTTGCTGTGTTCACATCTATGACCTTAAGCTAGACATTCTGATTTTCTTGCACGTGCAGGAGTGTTTTTACCATGTCCTTTCTTGCCACAGCATGAGCAAACTTCGTTTTTATCTTTGACAGCGGTTTGTTTTGCCTTTCTGTATGAACTACTGGCCGCTGCTTGGACCTCATGAGAGTCTAATAGTCGGGAGGCAGATCGTTTACCAGATTCTTCAGCTTCGACAAACTGTGCTACTTCTTCCAGTGACATGTCCTGATTCTTATATATGAGAGAGAGAGAGAGAGAGAGAGAGAGAGAGAGAGAGAGAGAGAGAGAGAGAGAGAGAGAGAGAGAGAGAGATGATATTGCAATATGATTTTTTTCGCCAGGTAATACCCTTCACGATAATCTAAAGTATACGAAGTTACATTCATGATGAGACCATTGTTTCGATGCTTGGATCAAAGAGAAAATGCAAAGAGGACATATTATAAGACATCTATAACATCGTTGCTTTCAATGTTGAAGTAATCTTGGTACCCGTACAAATATATTATATTGCCTGTATTTTTCTAAGACTATGGTCTCAAAAAGCGTTCACACTGTGAAAATATTTTGGCCAATTGTATGAATTAATGCCGATAGAGATAGTAAGTTCTTTAACTTATATAGTTTTACGGTATGAATTAAAAATAGCAGTTACAGAGAACTGTGATACATGATGCAGTTAACGAATCTTGTCGACACAAGAAGAGTTACACATGGTTACAAGTTGTAGGAGCCAGGATGAACCTCTATTGTAGGTTCTAGAGTTAAAAAAAGTGACCTTAAGACTATATAACAGCCTTCCACCAGACTTCCAAAGGGCGGCTGATATTAATAAGGCTTTCAAGAAGCTAAAGACTTTCTTGTTTTCTAAGTGCTTCGATAATGTGGATTTCACAGTTAATACTGAATACTTTATGCAAGACACTAGATATCTAATACTGTATAGCTCAAACATCCTGTAATCTTGTAGGGAAGGAAACGGCCCTTAAATTTTAAATAAGAAATGTTTTGATCAATTACGGACCTTCACCAGACTATTTTAAACTCTTCCTCCATTGCTGGTAGGAATAATTGGGTTTTTAATGGACCATCTTTTCATTTGCACTTTAACCAGCTGCTATTTTAAACTCTTCCTCCATTGCTGGTAGGAATAATTGGGTTTTTAATGGACCATTATTTAATGGATACTACAAATTGGGTGTATAAGTATCTGGCTTAAGGTTTACCAACATTGTTTCATGAACGTAACCTCCAAAGTCCTACATCTCCATGTTTCTTTTTTTATTTTTACTGCTGATAAAAATGTGCGTGGATATAGTACGATAGAGAGTAAAAGATGTGAGATTGGAAGTATGTTTAGGAATAGAAGGATGGCTGTATTGGCCTTATGTGACACAAAAATGAAAGGAAAGGGTGAAGTGATGCTTGGTGAAATGCCTGGTAGTGTGTCTGGGATTGAAAGGGGAAGAGCGAGAGAGGGTGTGGCTTTATTGCTGAGTGAATGGATGACAGGTAAAGTAGTGGTATGGAAGGAGATATCATCTAGGTTAATGTGGTTAAGGGTTAGGTTGGGTAGGGATTGTTAGGCGTTTGTCAGTTCGTATGGGCCAGGTAGTGAGAAAAGTGAAGAAAAGCGGAATGAGTTCTGGAATGAATTAACTAGGTGTGTAGAAGGATTGGGTAGAAGGAATTATGTAGTTGTCATGGGTGACTTAAATGTTAAGAGTGGGCTCTGGAGAGGTAGAAGGTGTCATTGGAAAGTATGGCGTACCAGGTGAAAATGAGAGTGGTGAGAGACTGGTAGATATGTGTGTTGAACAAGAGATGGTAATAAGTGCTAGCTTTTTCAAAAAGAAAGATAAAAACAAGTATACATGAGTAAGAGTGGCAAATGGAAGAGTAGTAGAAAGGGCATTAATACATTATATGTTGATAACTAAAGAATGTTTGGAAGATTGGAAGACGTGCACGTGTTTAGGGGTATGGCTAACGGTATGTCTGATCATTTTTTGGTGGAAGGAAAATTAGTTCTAGTAAAAGAGTGGGGGAATAGAGTAGGTGGATATAAAAGGAAGCTAGTGAGGGTTGAAGAGCTAATAAAACCAGGAGTAAAAAGTAAATATCAGGAAAGGTTGAAAATGGCATATGACGAGGTGAGAGTAAGAGAAACTGGTAATTTAGAGGAGGAGTGGAAGTTAGTGAAAGAAAATTTTGTTGGGATTGAAAGTGATGTGTGTGGCAAGAATGTTGTTGGAAGCAGCATGAGGAAGGGCAGTGAATGGTGGAATGAAGGAGTGAAGGTAAAAGTGGAAGAGAAAAAAAAGGGCTTTTGAAGAATGGCTGCAGACTAATAGTATAGGGAAGTATGAAAAATATAGAGAGAAAAATGTGGAAGTAAAGCGCAAGGTACGTGAGGCAAAGAGGGCAGCTGACCTGAGGTGGGGTCAGGGATTGGGTCATTCATATGAAGAGAATAAGTAGTTGTTTTGGAAAGAAGTGAAGAGAGTAAGGAAGGCTGGCTTAAGAATTGAAGACAGTGAAAGATTGAAATGGAAGGCTGTTAAAAGGAGAGGAGGCAAGGAAAAGGTGGGCGGAATATATTGAAAGTTTACTGAATGTAGAGGATAATAGTGAGGCAGATATAATTGCTGTTGCAGGTGTTGAGGTGCCGGTGATGGGAGATGAGAATTAGAGAGATTACAATAGAGGAAGTGAGGAGAGCACTAGATGAAACGAGAGTAGGAAAAGCATCTGGTATGGATGGTGTGAGAGCTGAGATGTTGAAAGAAGGGGGTGTGACTGCACTTGAATGGTTGGTGAGATTGTTTAATATGTGTTTTGTATTATCAATGGTACCAGTAGATTGGGTTTGTGCATGTATTGTACCACTATATAAGGGTAAGGGAGAAGTGCATGAGTGTTATAATTCAAGAGGTATTAGTTTGTTGAGTGTAGTTGGAAAAGTGTATGGTAGAGTAATGATTAATAGGATTAAGGATAAAACAGAGAATGCAATCTTAGAAGTACAGGGTTGTTTTAGAAGAGGTAGGAGTTGTATGAATCAGATTTTTACAGTTAGGCAGATATGCAAGAAATATTCAGCAAAAGGTAAGGAGGTGTATGTTGCGTTTATGGATCTGGAGAAAGCGTATGATAGAGTTGATAGGGAAGCCAAGTGGAATGTGATTAGGTTATATGGAGTTGGTGGAAGGTTGTTGCAAGCAGTGAAAAGTTTCTACAAAGGTAATAAAGCATGTGTTAGAATAGGAAATGAAGTGAGTGATTGGTTTCCGGTGAGAGTGGGGCTAAGACAGGGATGTGTGATGGTGCCGTGGTTGCTTAACTTGTATGTTGATGGAGTGGTGAGAGAGGTGAATGCTCGAGTGGTTGGACGAGGATTAAAACTGGTAGACAAGAATGACCATGAATGGGGGGTAAATCAGTTGTTGTTTGCGGATGATACTGTACTGGTTGCAGACACAGAAGAGAAGCTTGACCGACTAGTGACAGAATTTGGAAGGGTGTGTGAGAGAAGGAAGTTGAGAGTTAATGTGGGTAAGAGTAAGGTTATGAGATGTACGAGAAGGGAAGGTGGTGCAAGGTTGAATGTCATGTTGAATGGTGAGTTACTTGAGGAGGTGGATCAGTTTAAGTACGTGGGGTCTGTTGTTTCAGCAAATGGTGGAGTGGAAGCAGATGTACGTCAGAGAGTGAATGAAGGTTGCAAAGTGTTAGGGTCAGTTAAGGGAGTAGTAAAAAGTAGAGGGTTGGGCCTGAATGTAAAGAGAGTTCCATATGAGAAAGTGATTGTACCAACTGTGATGTATGGATTGGAGTTGTGGGGAATGAAAGTGATGGAGAGAAAGAAATTGAATGTGTTTGAGATGAAGTGTCTAAGGAGTATGGCTGGTGTATCTCGAGTAGATAGGGTTAGGAACGAAGTGGTGAGGGTGAGAACGGGTGTAAGAAATGAGTTAGCAGCTAGAGTGGATATGAATGTGTTGGTGGTTTGGCCATGATGAGAGAATGGAAAATGGCTGTCTGCTAAAGAAGGTGATGAATGCAAGAGTTGATGGGAGAAGTACAAGAGGAAGACCAAGGTTTGGGTTGATGGATGGAATGAAGAAAGCTTTGGGTGATAGGAAGATAGATGTGAGAGGGGCAAGAAAGCGCGCTAGAAATAGGAATGAATGGAGAGCGATTGTGACGCAGTTCCGGTAGGCCCTGCTGCTTCCTCCAGTGCCTTAGATGACTGCGGAGGTAGCAGCAGTAGGGGATTCAGCATTATGAAGCTTCATCTTTGGTGGATAACGGGGGAGGGTGGGCTGTAGCACCCTAGCAGTACCAGCTGAACTAGGTTGAGTCCCTTGTCAGGCTGGGAGGAACGTAGAGAAGAGAGGTCCCCTTTTTGTTTTGTTTAATTTGTTGATGTCGGCTACCCCCCAGAATTCGGGGAAATGCCTTGGTATATGTATGTATGTAATGCTGATTAGAGAATATTTGTTTTTCAAAATTGTGTTTTATTTTCTAATGTATCAAATTCTAAACAAATAACATTTTTTCTATTCATTGTGAAGTCATTATAGAATAACCATTCAGAAATTCTCATTTCAAATGATTTTCCTGAATTAATGATAAAGTATTGTAGTTTAATATGTAAAAGGAAAACAATTCTATTCATTTGAGTAACTATGATTCTCCGGACAATTTCCATGATAATTTTTTTTTTTTAGTAAATGTCAAATTGATGGAAATTTGTGACTTCACAATGTTTATTTATTTTATTTTATTTATTTATTTTTTTTTTTTTGAGAGAGGGGTAATGTCACAAGTAATAAAAGACAAGTGGTTTTGATCTTTGAATGCAGATGGTGACATTGCTTATACAATGACACTAAAGCAGACCCTCAACTAGGGATGTCCACTTCGTTGTTTAGTCATCCTTGTTACGTCAGGGGTGAAAGCAAGACGGAAGACACGTTCAGAGTTGAGATTAGTTTTATATCGATGTGATGGTGTGGGAAGACTGAAGAAATTGAATGCAAAACGAGGCCTGGACGATCTTTAAAGATAAGTTGTGTGTAATGTTAATATCCGAAATCTTATTTCAGTGTTGGGTAATTGTCAAGGTGTTCCGTAACTGGCATACAAACCACGCTATTTAATAGGGGTATTACTTTCAGCGTAGCTGAAATGACAAGCCATTAATTTTCAACGAGGGTTTACTACCCACACCGCTAGTTAGCGGGGGTAGGGGAGGGTAGCTTGCTACCCCCCCCCCCTTCCTCACACACACCTGTACTTGAGCTCACTTTGCTCTCGGCTCGGATGGTAGTCGGACATGTCCGCTTTTATCCTCACCGTCACTGGCAGCCATTTAATTATTTTTTGCTTTTTGTTCTAGTTTTGTGTTTGAAGTTAGCCTCTGCGATTATGCGCATCTGCCCTGGATTTCCCGACCGCCCCTGTGGAACATTCATGTAGGCAGTCGAGACCGACTCTCACGCCCTTTGTCCTTCCTGTAGGGGCCAACAGTGTGATAGCGATAACAGGTGTAGAGAGTGGTCTACCTCCCAGTTGGAGCCCAGTGGGAGAGGTTTTCGTGGTGACGGTAGTAGTAGTCCAAACGGGATATTTACGGGATATTTCTCCTTCAAAGGTTTCTTTGAAAGGAGAAAAACCCTAAGCCTCCTCTTTCGTTGCCCAAACCACCTCCGAAACTCCCACTCTGTCGGTCTCTTACGATTGACTGTCGAGTAGTAGCGTAGCCCGCTGTATTGTTTACCAAACACGGGGTTCGAAAGATGACGTTGCTTTCCCTAGCGAAGCAGCTCCACCTCTCCCCCCGGGGGAATATATATCAATCTCTCTTTTTCAGCTTTGGTCCTCCTTGGGCTCGAGGGTTCGCCCTCCAAGGATGTCTTCCTTGACTACATCCGGTTGGGTGCCACTGTCAAGCAATCGCTGCCTCCGACAGAGGTTGATCCTCCACAACCGTGAAAAAAATTCCTACACCTCCACAACCGTGAAAAAAATTCCTACACCTCCACAACCGTGAAAAAAATTCCTACACCTCCACAACCGTGAAAAAAATTCCTACACCTCCACAAGTGAACAAATTTCTACACCTCCACAAGTGAAAAAATTCCTACACCTACAGAACCGTGAAAAAAATTCCTACAACTCCAGAACCGTGAAAAAAATTCCTACACCTCCAGAACCGAGAAAGAAGTTCCTACACCTCCAGAACCGTGAAAAAAATTCCTATACCTCCACAACCGTGAAAAAAATTCCTACACCCCCACAACCGTGAAAAAAAACTCCTACACCTCCAAAAGTGAAAAAAATTCCTACACATCCAAAAGTGAAAAAAATTCCTACACCTCCATAAGTGAAAAAAATTCCTACACCTCCATAAGTGAAAAAAATTCCAACACCTTCACAACTGTCAAAAAAAAAAAAAATTCCTACACATTCACACGTGAAAAAAAATCCTACATATGAAAAAAAATCCTACACATTCACAAGTGAAAAAAATTCTTACACCACAAGTGAAAAAAAATTTCTACGCCTTCAAAAGTGGAAAAAATTCCTACACCTCAAGTGAAAAAATTCCTACACCTTCACAAGTGAAAAAAATTCCTACACCTCTACAAGTGTGAAAAAAAATTCCTACACCTCTACAAGTGTGAAAAAAAATTCCTACACCTTAACAAGTCAAAAAAAATTCCTACACTCGCACAAGTGAAAAAAAATTCCTAAACCTCCACAGGTGAACAAAATTCCTACACCTCCACAAGTGAACAAAACTCCTACACTTCCACAAGTGAACAAAATTCCTACACTTCCACAAGTGAACAAAATTCCTACACTTCCACAAGTGAACAAAATTCCTACACTTCCACAAGTGAACAAAATTCCTACACTTCCACAAGTGAACAAAATTCCTACACTTCCACAAGTGAACAAAATTCCTACACTTTCACAAATGAAAAAAATTCCTACACCTCCACAAGTGAACAAAATTCCTACACCTCCACAAGTGAACAAAATTCCTACACCTTCACAAGTGAACAAAAAATTCCTACACCTCCACAAGTGAAAAAAGCTCCTACACCTAGACAAGTTTGAAAACAAATAACCACATTCATATGTGTGGAAATCCAATCATTACAACTTAAGCGCGAGAAAAATCATTCTTTGCACCTTCGCAGGAGTGAAAATCAATCATACGTTCACAAGAGTTAAAATCAAATCATTACACCTTCCTAGGTGTGATGATCGAATCATTACACCTTCCTAGGTGTGATGATCGAATCATTACACCTTCCTAGGTGTGATGATCGAATCATTACACCTTCCTAGGTGTGAAAAAGGTCACTTCACCTTCGCAAGTGAAGAAAATCTCTACATCACAAGTGTGAGAATCATTACATCTTCACCAGTGAGAAAATCATTACATCTCCACAAGTGTAAAAAATTCTTTAAAAGTATGAAACAAATCACAATATTCACAAGTGTGAAACAAATCACATCTTCACAAGTGTGAAACAAATCACATCTTCACAAGTGTGAAACAAATCACATCTTCACAAGTGTGAAACAAATCACATCTTCACAAGTGTGAAACAAATCACATCTTCACAAGTGTGGAACAAAAATCACTAAACCTAAGTGAAAAAATCACTAAACCTTAAAAAATTGTGAATTGAAAATAACTAAGCCTTCAAAAATGTGGAATAAAAATATTAATTATTTTTATTCCACCTTCACAGGTGAAAAAAATTGCTAAATCCTCACAGGTGAAAAAAAAATCGCTAAATCTTCACAAGTGTGAAACAAAAGTAACTAAACCTTCACAAGTGTGTTACAAAAAACACAACCTTCACAAGTTTGAAACAAAAGTCAAAACCTTCAGAAGTGTAACAAGTCAAAACCTTCACAGGTGTGTAACAAAAGTTACAAAACCTTCGCAAGTGTGTAACAAAAGTTACAAAACCTTCGCAAGTGTGTAACAAAAGCTACAAAACCTTCGCAAGTGTGTAACAAGTCACAAAACTTTCATAAGTGTGTAACAAGTCAAAAAACCTTCACAAGTGTGTAACAAGTCAAAAAACCTTAGCAAATGTGAAACAAAAGTCACTAAACCTTCACAAGTGTAACATAAAGTCACTACACCTTAACAAGTAAAAAATGTCACTAAACCTTTGCAAGTGTAAAAACAATAATCACTAAACCCTCAAGTATAAAAACAAAAATCACTAAACCCTAACAAGTGTAAAGATAAATCACAACCTTCACAAGTTAAAAATCATTAAACCTTCACAAGTATAACAAAATTCACTAAACCTTCACAAGTATAACAAAATTCACTAAACCTTCACAAGTATAACAAAATTCACTAAACCTTCACAATTGTAAAAAGAATAATCACTAAACCCTCACAGGTATAAAAACAAAAATCATTAAACCCTCACAAGTGTAAAGACAAATCACAACCTTCACAAGTTAAAAAACAATCACTAAACCTTCACATGGTAAACCACTAAACCTTCAAAAGTAAAACAAAAATCACTAAACCTTCACAATTTGAAAATAGTCGCCAAACATTCACAAGTGCGTAACAAGTCACTAAACCTTCAAAAGTGTGTAACAAAAGTCACTAATCCTTCAAAAGTAACAAAAATCCGCAAACCTTCAAAGGTAACAAAAATCACTAAACCTTCAATAGTGTGTAACAAAAGTAAAAAAAAATTCAAAAGTGTGTAACAAAAGTCACTAATCCTTCAAAATTAACAAAAATCCGCAAACCTTCAAAAGTAACAAAAATCACTAAACCTTCAATAGTGTGTAACAAAAGTAAAAAAAAATTCAAAAGTGTGTAACAAAAGTCACTAATCCTTCAAAAGTAACAAAAATCCGCAAACCTTCAAAAGTAACAAAAATCACTAAACCTAAAATAGTGTAACAAAAGTAAAAAAAAATTCAAAAGTGTGTAACAAAAGTCACTAATCCTTCAAAAGTAACAAAAATCCGCAAACCTTCAAAAGTAACAAAAATCACTAAACCTTCAATAGTGTGTAACAAAAGTAAAAAAAAATTCAAAAGTGTGTAACAAAAGTCACTAATCCTTCAAAAGTAACAAAAATCCGCAAACCTTCAAAAGTAACAAAAATCACTAAACCTTCAATAGTGTGTAACAAAAGTAAAAAAAAATTCAAAAGTGTGTAACAAAAGTCACTAATCCTTCAAAAGTAACAAAAATCCGCAAACCTTCAAAAGTAACAAAAATCACTAAACCTTCAATAGTGTGTAACAAAAGTAAAAAAAAATTCAAAAGTGTGTAACAAAAGTCACTAATCCTTCAAAAGTAACAAAAATCCGCAAACCTTCAAAAGTAACAAAAATCACTAAACCTTCAATAGTGTGTAACAAAAGTAAAAAAAAATTCAAAAGTGTGTAACAAAAGTCACTAATCCTTCAAAAGTAACAAAAATCCGCAAACCTTCAAAAGTAACAAAAATCACTAAACCTTCAATAGTGTGTAACAAAAGTAAAAAAAAAATTCAAAAGTGTGTAACAAAAGTCACTAATCCTTCAAAAGTAACAAAAATCCGCAAACCTTCAAAAGTAACAAAAATCACTAAACCTTCAAAAGTGTGTAACAAAAGTAAAAAAAACTTCAAAAGTGTGTAACAAAAATCAACCTTCAAAAGTATTAACAAAAATTTCAACCTTCAAAAGTGTAAAAAAAAAAAAGAAAAGAAAAATCCGTAACCCTTCAAAAGTATGTAACAAAAGTCACTAAGCCTTCATTGACAAACAAAATTTAACAAACCTTCACTAGTATGCAACCAAATTCACTAAACCTTCATAATTTAGTAACCAAGTTCCCAGTAACCGGTTCCCTAAACCTTTGTGAAGTGTAACCAGGGTTACTTAAAACTTTACAAGGTGTAACTATTCACAAAACCTAAAGTGGGTAACCAGAATCTCTAAACTTTCACAAAATTTCATATGTATGTAGCTAGATCCACTAAACCTGCACAAGTGTGTAGCCAAAGTCACTGGACCTTCATTATTATGAGTAACTAAACTCAAGTTTGCAACCAAGGTAACTAAAATTTGTAATCAATGTTACTGAAACTTCACGTGTGTAACCTGACAATAAACCTTCAAATTTTTTAACTAAATTAAACATTTGCTTTTGTGTAACTGAAGTCTCAAAACATTCACATTTGTATAAGTCACTAAAACCTTAAAACTTTTAACCAAGTCACTAAAACCATAAAACTTTTAACCGTCACAAAAACCTCAAAATTTTAACAAGTCACTAAAAGCTTAAAACTTTTAACAAAGTCTCTAAAACCTTAAAATTTGTGTAACTAACTCACTAAAACCTCAAAATTTGTGTAACCAAGTCACTAAAACCTCAAAATTTGTGTAACCAAGTCACTAAACATTACAATGTGTAACCAGTTACTATACATTATAATTTGTGTAACCAAAGTCATTAAGCCTTAAAATTTGTGTAACCAAAGTCACTAAACATTCACAGTTTAACCAAAATCAGTAAACTTTCCCTAGTGCTCAACCAAAGTCACAAACTTCTCTAGTTAGCTTGATGTGTTTACCCCACTGGCGTGTAATATATTGTTTTTTTTTTTTTCAATATATTTATAAAGTTCTTTTCCTTAGAAAAATCTTAAATTAGAAGTAAAGCTGACTTTGTAATCGAGTCGGCATGTGTAAAGTTTATGCGGGTGTGCTATGTTTGAATTAAAGTTTCCTACGCTTGAATTAAGTTTTAAAATGGGTATACTTAATTTAGTGCAATTACGTCAACAACGGAGTTATTCACTTAGACGATATAAAAAGTTTCTAGTCTTCAAACCTAAAAAGTGAAGCAGCAGCAGTTAATGAAATTGGTACCAAAGTCAAAGTATAATTACTATTCAAACCGTACACAAAAATAATTATTGGTTAGCTAGATATATTAATTTAAATATAAAAAAGGTAAAAGTTTGATTCACGAAATCTTAAGAAATTCAATGTTTGGTTAACATCAATAGATTCCCTTAAATCACAACAGCTGCGAAAGAATACCAGCCAAAAATAAAGATTAAAACACTAAAAAATTGCATATCACATCAATATTGAGATTTAAACTATCAAATATAAATGCTATAAATTCAGAATAGCTCAAAATAGTCACCGAAACATTAAAAACATTTACGCAAAAATTTCAAACGCTAAATTACCTAGAAAGAAAATGTCCTTGCTTTAAAGGCTATCCAAAAAATGTCACTTCCCCAAATCCTCTCTATGGCAACGAACCATTAGGAAAGTTGCATGAAAAATTTACGCTAGTTTTGCATTAAACCTAATTCAATCTAAAACAGTTTCACAGGATATACTAAAACCTTCAAAACAGAAAATTATATAAAGATTAGTTTTATTGCTTTGCGCTTGTAAGTGCTCTATCAACTTCATTCAAAGTCGAGCCAAGTAGTCAAGGAATGCTTGAAAAATTGATACGCGAACAAATTTGTACCATATAAAAAAATACCGTTTTCAAGCATGGAGGATTGTAAAACCAGAGTACGAAGAATTGTGTGAAAATTATGAAAATTTGATAGTTTAACACGGCGATGTCAGCATAATCAAATTCTCAACACCAGTACTTTAATTTCCGTGTAATACATAAAATATGGGGACGAAACACCCTAAAATCCAAAACCACAAACCCTTATAAAGTATACTTACATATGATATCCACGATTGGTGTTCACATTCTCAGTTCCACGACATAAATGGCCGTTAACAGTCTGAAGGTTCAGAATGTAGAATTTTGAAAATCAAGGAAGAAGAAATTCTTGTTCTGTCGTCCTTGGGAGACAGGTGGCTCCATCTGACTTTGGTCTTCAACACCATTATTGCTTAGGCAAATAATAACTTATTTTCTTATAGAATTGTCCATTGGAAACCTTTTTACTGATACTGAAGAACATAGGTTTATTAAAATTAAAGCAAAATTACACCTCTAATTAAATTATTTAAAAAGTTTCTGGTCCTTACCTAGAGCAAAAGATTATAAAATTTTAAATATTTGCAACATTCTTTTGTGAATAGCAGGATAAAACTAATTGCATTGGTGAAAAAAATATATAATGGAAAACAATAGCAGGGCACAACTGAAGTGAACCCCTGGGAAAGATTTACTCTTTATATAGTACATTTTGCCCTTTTGCTTCAAAATGTATGGGATATATCACTCCAATAATATCAATAATCGTATGGAACGTTTAAAAAAAAAGTGTTTTGCAATAAATTTTGGTAGCATGGTTTTGACCATTTTAGGAATCAAGGTGTGGTAAAACGATTAGAATTAATTGAATGTTGAAATGGGTTTTTATTACTTAATTACCTTACATGGATAAAATTATGTTTACATAAAACTAACCTACATAATAAATCAGTTTTCTGCAAATCGTTATTGCATAGTGTTTAAACTCTTAAATTGATATATTCTGATAACAACTTTCTAAACAGCTGTTACAATTTCAAGCATACTACGTATCTAAATAAGATAATGCGCGTCTGGTTATAAAAGCATGTACTACTAGATAGAGAGTTTACTTACTTTCTCAATGTAAAATTTTTATAGGTTGCCAACTCAAAGCCTCTACTTCACTCACGAAATAATCAGCAAACGTGTTTCTGCTGTCATCTGCTGCCAGTCCTGCTCGTAAATTCATAAAATATTCAAGCTCCTCCAATACATTTTGGGTAAAATGTTTTAAAAATTAAAGCCATGGCATTCTCTTACAAAATTATGAAGAACGTAGCTCTCTTTGGCAATATTCATAACAAGATGAAGAGATACGTTCAGGGTACGATGGAATATCCTCCATTTGTTACTTAAAATTCCAAATTCCCTTTGATCATACCATCTTCCTCTACTTGACGGTAATTGACTACTCTCTCTGTTTGTACTAAATAGTGGCTGCATTAAGTTTTCATGCAGAACAAATGCTTCATCCCATAAAAATACATAAGGCACGCACGGTTTTTGAAAACCGGCCTATGGTTTTGGTTATGGTAGAGGATAAATATTTTGGTCAATACATATCTAGAAGGGTGTATTTTTGAAAGTGGTCGAATCACAGTTATTCCCATATGCTCAAAGGTTCTTTAAATGTTACTTTGGACATTCTAAGTTATCAGGAATAATATTATTATTCTTCATCAGTTTCCCAAAGAGAGTAGCATATGCGACATAAATGCCTCTTTTGGCATTTAGTGGGTGCCCACAGTGAATTTTTGGTCGTCTCTTTCTCTTCTTTATTTTGAATATAATAGATAAAGGCATAACAGGTACCTCCTCTTATCCATCTTATATCACACTGCATATTGTTTTCCATATTTAAAAAGATCATTGATCTTAGTAATCGGAGACAGAGCAAATAAGCGGTGTCGTCCGCAGTAACTGCGGCGCGGAGACCGCCTCTACTGCTAAAAAAGGGTTCAAATCAGAGAAGTGGCTCTTCTTCTTGGAAGGGAATTTTAAATAAGAAATATTTTGATCAATCACGGACCTTCACCAGACCTGGAATATCTGTAGTCTTTCCATTGACACTTTAGACAGATGCTACTTTGATACTTCATCGATTGCCAGTTATGACTAATTGGGGTTTCAATAGACCGTTATGTAATGGATACTACGAATTAGGTGTATAAGCACGTGGCTTAAGGTTATCCAACGTTTCTTCATGAATGTAACCTCCAAAGTCCTACGTTTCCTTGTTTATT
>NC_090740.1:51487502-51490002 GCF_036898095.1 Palaemon carinicauda
CATAGAATATGTATTATAACCACGAAAGTTAAGTCATTTTATTTTTTCTCGTATGATATATATATATATATATATATATATATATATATATATATATATATATACATATATATATATATATGTATGTATATATATATATATATTAATATATATATATATATATATATATATATATATATATATATATATATATATATATATATATATATATATATATATATAGCCACACACACAATGATGTGAGAATGTATGTAGGGGTTTTCGTGTGTTTGTGTATGTTTGTCGAAAATTTTTAATTATTAAAGATTTATATAATCACAAATAAAGAATTATTTTATTAATTATCCGAAAGGTAACCTACTTCCAACTAGAGAGAGAGAGAGAGAGAGAGAGAGAGAGAGAGAGAGAGAGAGAGAGAGAGAGAGAGAGAGAGAGAGAGAGAGAGAAGAGAGATATTCATGTTTGATCCTCTAATTGATCCGTTAATAATTAACCTCCTGTTAAAAAAAAGTTATGCTATATAACTTTTGGTAATTTTATCCTGATGTAGGCGGATGTGATGAAGATTACAGAGAAATTTAAGAAAATGTCATTTCTATCCAGATATATTTTCCAGATACAAGTTTTTTCTTGGTTCGCTGATTCTAAAACAAATATTCTGCTTTCATTTGCAAAAGGGGTCATGCAAATTTTAATCGGATAGGGAAGATATCTATTGCATAAAGGGGAGTTACGAAAATAGGACTTAATTCTGAGAACTTTTCTTTTTTTCTTTTTTTTTTTTGCTGAAAAATTAAGAATTCCTATGCAATGAACTTTTACTAAAATGTGCTTTGTTAGTTGCCAAACGAAGAAAATTTAGAGATACAGTTGATAAAAAGTATTGCAATAACTTAACTTAGGTGTATAAATATTAAGGGGTGATTTAGAATATCACATATACACAGACATAACACCATCATTATGGGTTTCTCTTACTTGATACTTGGAGGAAATGAAGGAGAGACACGCTAGTGAAGATAATTTGAAAAAAAAAAGTATTCTGTTATTATCTTATTTATTTTAATACTAAAACTTGATATACATGGAAATGTTTCCTCATTTTTCTTCTTAAACTCTTTTTAAAATATCCTTAATTTTAGTTTTTTTCACTGCTCAAACTTGACATACATGAAAAATTTTCCTTTCTTTTTCTTTAGCGCTTTCTTAAGTATCCATCATTTTATTTTCTCTCTCTTTTACTCCTTTGACTTTCCAAAGGTAATCGCCCTTCTCGATCGGTTTTATGGCTTCATGGAGCACGAAGGACCACTGACCAGAGTGTTTTCATGATTAAAGGGTCCTCTAAATTCTAAGAGACATTTGCTTCCATGTCATGTGGCTGCTTTGGAAATTTGAATAAAAACTTGACATACACAGTTTGAACTGAGAATTACACAGTGAGGGCATCATTAACTAAATGCTTGCACTTCTTAATAATTCATATTCACGTCCGCTAGTAAATTGAAAACGGGGTTATATCAACTCGTTGATAAGGAATACTACTAATTCAAGACTGGAATTTTATCAAAATAGAAGGAAATAAAACTCCAGGGATAAGCTTTTAGAACAGGGATCTATCCAGACTTTTTCTTTCAAAGTTTTAATGAAGAAATTTTTCGTAAGATATCTTCGACGTTTCGAAATTCTGAAAAATATATTATTATAGAACTCCTAATAAGGTTATTCTCACATATATACAAAACTTCATAAATTCAGTAATTTCCATAAACTAGAATGCTGAAAGTTTCCTCTAGGGCTCAGCGATTATGAGATTGAATATTAAATTGTTATAAGAAATATCTATCAACATGAACAATTAAATGGTGTAAAGACAGAGGAGCATGAAACGAGGAAAATGTAAAGTAGAACTCTTCAATAAAAATATAACATTGGCAGACAGACAGATTGTGTGTATGCTACTTCAAAAACTACCTTGTTGTTATCAAACACGATGATAAATAATGTTTTTTTTTATAAAGACCCTAAAGCATTAAATAGTTTTTGAGGGACTTTGATGCAAATTTTTTATATTTTTTCCTTAGTAAATTAAATTATCTAACGATGATCAACGTAACTTGTACTTTCATCTTCCAATCAAAATATTCTTTTATTGAGAAAGTTGCCGAAATTTACATTTATATCACATAATTGGAAGTTGACTTGAAATCATTCTAAGAAATATGAATTGGACAAGAAAAAAGTTGTGTTTATATATATATATATATATATATATATATATATATATATATATATATATATATATATATATATATATATATATATATATATATATATATATATAATATACGCACGTGTTCCTATTTTTTCTCCTACTAGATAAAAGTCAGTCAATTCAAATATATTTTTGAAAAATATTATTCCCTTAAAACACACAAAAATGACGATAAATAGAGTCAAGTTTTTCCAATAATCTGATATCATTTAGAATGTGCAAACT